>NW_027637746.1:192500-290000 GCF_951216825.1 Electrona antarctica
TGAAATGAGGATGCGATGGAGGAGTGTGGTGTAGCCAACACAAACTAAGGACTCCTGTCCTGAGTTGTGTCCTGCCAGTCTCTAGTTCTGGGTGTCTGACACAGTGCTCTACCAGCCTCTAGTTCTGGGTGCCTCATCCTCTCTCTGACCTTGTCTGTGACCTGTGGTAGATCCCCATAGAGGCGTTTTTGGGGGTCTCAAGGTTCGGGGACCCCTAGGGACCCCCCAGGGACCCCCACATGGTAACTCTTTCATTTCTCTACCATTTTGGACGGGGGTGGGTTTGTTGGAATCGTGTCGCCCCCCTGGGTGCGTTTTTGGGGGTCTCAAGGTTTGGGGACCCCTAGGGACCCCCAGGGACCCCCACATGGTAACTCTTTCATTTCTCAACCGTTTTGGATGAGGGTGGGGTTGGAATCGTGTCACCCCCGTGGGGGTGTTTTTGGGGGTCTCAAGGTACCTATGTAGACTCACTTTTTGACGCTGCATCCAATGCACATATTGCTGTTGCTTTGCGACGTCTAGAAAGTGGTGAAATAGCAGACGGAAGGGGAAACACATAGTATAAAAATGAACATGTACTTATCTAGACTTACTTTTCGACGCTGAATCCAGATATCATAATGTCGAGACTGTCCGATCCCAGGAAAGTGGTAAAAAATGGCACCAAGGTTTTGTAAAAGTGTCACAAATGCACCAGGAAACGATATATTTCCAATGTTTTAAAATTATCAACGGGTATGTATCCCCACTTACTTTTTTGACCCGATTCCAACGGTTGTGGTCTTATCTCTCTACAATGTCAGGAAGTGGGTGTAAACGCCTCCTATCGGTCCCTTGCCCTCGAAACACGTCTGGAAAAAAGTGAGACCATTTTCGGACTCAACACGACAAGCTGAACACGCTGATATGTGTTTCCCAGCACACGGACTTACGGTTCTCTTAATTGGCTAGCGCTAGGGTTAGTTTTCAATGCGCGATAGCTCGGGAACGATAGGTCCGTCAGCCAAGTAATTCACATGGGCGCGTACAGCTCTCCAAGATCTACGCTCCGATAGGTCCGCCCTTCTCGTGCGACACCCGTAGCAAGAGTTCTCCAACTCTGACCTGTAATCCACAAGCTTTATAGACATGGTAAACCTTAGAGTGTATTGAATGGTGAAATGCTAACCCTAATTTTGAGAACCACAGGTCCGTGTGCGGGGAGACACATATTGGCGCGTTCGTCAAATCGATAGCTATGCGTGGATGTAAGGCACGCCCATTTTCGACCTTTGTGGGAGGAGCTATCGCGCTTTAAAGTCTAACCCTAGTTTTCTGAACCACATGACCGTGTGTGGAGAAACACATATCAGATTGTTCGTCCTGACAAGCTATATAACATACTAAAAGATGGGCCCCTAATATCCAATGGGTTTTGACTTAGAGGCCTTAGAAAGGCTAGAAAAATAACAAAACTTTTTTTTTCAACGGGACCAATTCCATTAAATCCAGCGTGAAAAGGTGAGTCAGACTAAGTAGTTTTTGTAAAAAAAATATATATATTTGTGTTTGTGGGGTCCAAAAAACGTGTCTAAAAAAATATCTGAAATATTTAGAAGTGTCGTAGAGACTTGAAATCAATTCCATTGGATTCCCCGTGCTTCAGACATGGATAAACACCCTTTGTTTTAGAAAAAATGTTAGTTATTCCCTGTCGATTATAGCCTTAAAGGGCCTCGACGCCATACAAAGGTCATGGGCGTGACCTTTGATAGTGTCCTAGAGACTCAGGACCAAGTTCATTGGATTCAGCTGGATGAGAAGAAGAAGAAATTTGCCTGCTCAAAACAAACGGACACATTTTGGATTTTTAATTGATTTTAACGTGTTGGAGGCCACTAAAAATCCAATTTTTTAAGGATTCCTCTAAATACACTTCCCCCCCTATGTCAAGTAAGGGAAATCTAATGGTGTTAGTTTTAACTGTCTAGAAGACTTAGAAATGGGTCAAATTGCTGTTTGAAAGTAAAAAAAAAAATCATATTTTCTCGAATTTTAGTCATTTTGCTCCAAAACTCCTTCTACCCCCACTAAACCAATGACGCTGAATCAGAATATGTAGGTTATATCTCAAGACAACCAGAAGTGCCTTAATTGGCCCCTAGTTGGCTAATTATAGAGTTTGCGTAGAAAACACGAAACACTAGGGTTGTGTGTTGTGTGCTAGGGTTGTGTGCTAGGGTTGTGTGCTAGGGTTGTCTCTCTCTTCAAACATGATCTTCAAACACGGGGGTGACACGATTCCAACAAACCCACCCTTGTCCAAAACGGTTGAGAAATGAAAGAGTTACCATGTGGGGGTCCCTGGGGGGGTCCCTGGGGGTCCCTAGGGGTCCCCGAACCTTGAGACCCCCAAAAACGCCCCCACGTGGGTGACACGATTCCAACAAACCCACCCTCGTCCAAAACGGTTGAGAAATGAAAGAGTTACCATGTGGGGGTCCCTGGGGGGTCCCTGGGGGTCTCTAGGGGTACCCGAACCTTGAGACCCCCCGCCCTCCCTCTATACACACGCGTGTGTGTGCGGCGTGCGCGCGTGCGTGTGTGTGCATACCCCGCGGACCCCCGCGGACCCCCGCGGACCCCCGCGGACCCCCGCGGACCCCCACCTGGGCACGAGACCACCGGGAGCGTGTCCGGGGCGGCGGCCCGGTTCGAACGAGATTCCCCCCGTACGAAACGGCCCTGGGACGGCCGAGATACCGCGCTCGGTTTAATATTGACAAGACAAAGGAAAAACAGCGCCCCCTTGAGAAAAGTCAGTATTTGACTTTTGAAAAGTCAAACGGTGACTTTTCCCGGGGTCTGTCAAAAAGTCGAGATTTGACTTTTACTTGTGATACAGTGTTGCTCGAGTGATTTCCGTCTTTTTTTCAAATCCTCAAAAATGATGAAAAACGGCATGCTATAGTATGCCGTCTGAGATGGGCTACAGCCCATGGTCAAAAATGATGAAAAACAAGGATTTGAAAAAAAGAAAATCACTCCGAGACAATGGGCTATAGTCCATTGTCTCGAGTGATTTTCGTCTTTTTTTCAAATCCTCAAAAATGATGAAAAACGGCATGCTATAGTATGCTGTCTGAGATGGGCTACAGCCCATGGTCAAAAATGATGAAAAACAAGGATTTGAAAAAAAGACGAAAATCACTCCGAGACCATGGGCTATAGTACATTGTCTCAAGTGATTTCCGTCTTTTTTTCAAATCCTCAAAAATGATGAAAAACGGCATGCTATAGTATGCCGTCTGAGATGGGCTACATCCCATGGTCAAAAATGATGTAAATGAGGATTTGAGAAAAAGACGAAAATCACTCCGAGACCATGGGCTATAGTACATTGTCTCAAGTGATTTCCGTCTTTTTTTCAAATCCTCAAAAATGATGAAAAACGGCATGCTATAGTATGCCGTCTGAGATGGGCTACATCCCATGGTCAAAAATGATGTAAATGAGGATTTGAGAAAAAGACGAAAATCACTCCGAGACCATGGGCTATAGTCGATTGTCTCGAGTGATTTCCGTCTTTTTTTCAAATCTTTAAAAATGATGAAAAACGGCATGCTATAGTATGCCGTCTGAGATGGGCTACAGCCCATGGTCAAAAATGATGTAAATGAGGATTTGAGAAAAAGACGAAAATCACTCCGAGACCATGGGCTATAGTCCATTGTCTCGAGTGATTTCTGTCTTTTTTTCAAATCCTCAAATGATGAAAAACGGCATGCTATAGTATGCTGTCTGAGATGGGCTACAGCCCATGGTCAAAAATGATGTAAATGAGGATTTGAGAAAAAGACGAAAATCACTCCGAGACCATGGGCTATAGTCCATTGTCTCGAGTGATTTCCGTCTTTTTTTCAAATCCTCAAAAATGATGAAAAACGGCATGCTATAGTATGCCGTCTGAGATGGGCTACAGCCCATGGTCAAAAATGAAAAACGAGGATTTGAAAAAAAGACAAAAATCACTCCGAGACCATGGGCTATAGTCCATTGTCTCGAGTGATTTTCGTCATTTTTTCAAATCCTCAAAAATGATGAAAAACCGCATGCTATAGTATGCCGTCTGAGATGGGCTACAGCCCATGGTCAAAAATGATGAAAAACAAGGATTTGAAAAAAAGAAAATCACTCCGAGACCATGGGCTATAGTCCATTGTCTCGAGTGATTTCCGTCTTTTTTTCAAATCCTCAAAAATGATGAAAAACGGCATGCTATAGTATGCCGTCTGAGATGGGCTACAGCCCATGGTCAAAAATGATGTAAATGAGGATTTGAGAAAAAGACGAAAATCACTCCGAGACCATGGGCTATAGTCCATTGTCTCGAGTGATTTTCGTCTTTTTTCCAAATCCTCAAAAATGATGAAAAACGGCATGCTATAGTATGCTGTCTGAGATGGGCTACAGCCCATGGTCAAAAATGATGAAAAACAAGGATTTGAAAAAAAGACGAAAATCACTCCGAGACCATGGGCTATAGTCGATTGTCTCGAGTGATTTCCGTCTTTTTTTCAAATCCTCAAAAATGATGAAAAACGGCATGCTATAGTATGCCGTCTGAGATGGGCTACAGCCCATGGTCAAAAATGATGTAAATGAGGATTTGAGAAAAAGACGAAAATCACTCCGAGACCATGGGCTATAGTCCATTGTCTCGAGTGATTTCTGTCTTTTTTTCAAATCCTCAAATGATGAAAAACGGCATGCTATAGTATGCTGTCTGAGATGGGCTACAGCCCATGGTCAAAAATGATGTAAATGAGGATTTGAGAAAAAGACGAAAATCACTCCGAGACCATGGGCTATAGTCCATTGTCTCGAGTGATTTCCGTCTTTTTTTCAAATCCTCAAAAATGATGAAAAACGGCATGCTATAGTATGCCGTCTGAGATGGGCTACAGCCCATGGTCAAAAATGAAAAACGAGGAATTGAAAAAAAGACAAAAATCACTCCGAGACCATGGGCTATAGTCCATTGTCTCGAGTGATTTTCGTCATTTTTTCAAATCCTCAAAAATGATGAAAAACCGCATGCTATAGTATGCCGTCTGAGATGGGCTACAGCCCATGGTCAAAAATGATGAAAAACAAGGATTTGAAAAAAAGAAAATCACTCCGAGACCATGGGCTATAGTCCATTGTCTCGAGTGATTTTCGTCTTTTTTTCTCAAATCCTCAAAAATGATGAAAAACAGCATGCTATAGTCTGCCGTCTGAGATGGGCTACAGCCCATGGTCAAAAATGATGTAAATGAGGATTTGAGAAAAAGACGAAAATCACTCCGAGACCATGGGCTATAGTACATTGTCTCAAGTGATTTCCGTCTTTTTTTCAAATCCTCAAAAATGATGAAAAACGGCATGCTATAGTATGCCGTCTGAGATGGGCTACATCCCATGGTCAAAAATGATGTAAATGAGGATTTGAGAAAAAGACGAAAATCACTCCGAGACCATGGGCTATAGTCCATTGTCTCGAGTGATTTCCGTCTTTTTTTCAAATCCTCAAAAATGATGAAAAACGGCATGCTATAGTATGCCGTCTGAGATGGGCTACGGCCCATGGTCAAAAATGATGTAAATGAGGATTTGAGAAAAAGACGAAAATCACTCCGAGACCATGGGCTATAGTCCATTGTCTCGAGTGATTTCTGTCTTTTTTTCAAATCCTCAAAAATGATGAAAAACGGCATGCTATAGTATGCTGTCTGAGATGGGCTACAGCCCATGGTCAAAAATGATGAAAAACAAGGATTTGAAAAAAAGACGAAAATCACTCCGAGACCATGGGCTATAGTCCATTGTCTCGAGTGATTTTCGTCATTTTTCCAAATCCTCAAAAATGATGAAAAACAGCATGCTATAGTATGCCGTCTGAGATGGGCTACAGACCATGGTCAAAAATGATGAAAAACAAGGATTTGAGAAAAAAACGAAAATCACTCCGAGACCATGGGCTATAGTCCATTGTCTCGAGTGATTTCCGTCTTTTTTTCAAATCCTCAAAAATGATGAAAAACGGCATGCTATAGTATGCTGTCTGAGATGGGCTACAGCCCATGGTCAAAAATGATGTAAATGAGGATTTGAGAAAAAGACGAAAATCACTCCGAGACCATGGGCTATAGTCCATTGTCTCGAGTGATTTCCGTCTTTTTTTCAAATCCTCAAAAATGATGAAAAACGGCATGCTATAGTATGCCGTCTGAGATGGGCTACAGCCCATGGTCAAAAATGATGAAAAACAAGGATTTGAAAAAAAGACGAAAATCACTCCGAGACCATGGGCTATAGTCCATTGTCTCGAGTGATTTCCGTCTTTTTTTTCAAATCCTCAAAAATGATGAAAAACGGCATGCTATAGTATGCTGTCTGAGATGGGCTACAGCCCATGGTCAAAAATGATGTAAATGAGGATTTAAGAAAAATACGAAAATCACTCCGAGACCATGGGCTATAGTCCATTGTCTCGAGTGATTTCCGTCTTTTTTTCAAATCCTCAAAAATGATGAAAAACGGCATGCTATAGTATGCCGTCTGAGATGGGCTACAGCCCATGGTCAAAAATGATGAAAAACAAGGATTTGAAAAAAAGACGAAAATCACTCCGAGACCATGGGCTATAGTCCATTGTCTCGAGTGATTTCCGTCTTTTTTTCAAATCCTCAAAAATGATGAAAAACGGCATGCTATAGTATGCTGTCTGAGATGGGCTACAGCCCATGGTCAAAAATGATGTAAATGAGGATTTGAGAAAAATACGAAAATCACTCCGAGACCATGGGCTATAGTCCATTGTCTCGAGTGATTTCCGTCTTTTTTTCAAATCCTCAAAAATGATGAAAAACGGCATGCTATAGTATGCCGTCTGAGATGGGCTACAGCCCATGGTCAAAAATGATGAAAAACAAGGATTTGAAAAAAAGACGAAAATCACTCCGAGACCATGGGCTATAGTCCATTGTCTCGAGTGATTTCCGTCTTTTTTTCAAATCCTCAAAAATGATGAAAAACGGCATGCTATAGTATGCCGTCTGAGATGGGCTACAGCCCATGGTCAAAAATGATGAAAAACAAGGATTTGAAAAAAAGACGAAAATCACTCCGAGACCATGGGCTATAGTCCATTGTCTCGAGTGATTTTCGTCTTTTTTCCAAAACCTCAAAAATGCTGAAAAACAGCATGCTATAGTATGCCGTCTGAGATGGGCTACAGACCATGGTCAAAAATTATGAAAAACAAGGATTTGAGAAAAAGACGAAAATCACGCCGAGACCATGGGCTATAGTCCATTGTCTCGAGTGATTTCCGTCTTTTTTTCAAATCCTCAAAAATGATGAAAAACGGCATGCTATAGTATGCCGTCTGAGATGGGCTACAGCCCATGGTCAAAAATGATGAAAAACAAGGATTTGAAAAAAAGACGAAAATCACTCCGAGACCATGGGCTATAGTCCATTGTCTCGAGTGATTTCCGTCTTTTTTTCAAATCCTCAAAAATGATGAAAAACGGCATGCTATAGTATGCTGTCTGAGATGGGCTACAGCCCATGGTCAAAAATGATGTAAATGAGGATTTGAGAAAAAGACGAAAATCACTCCGAGACCATGGGCTATAGTCCATTGTCTCGAGTGATTTCCGTCTTTTTTTCAAATCCTCAAAAATGATGAAAAACGGCATGCTATAGTATGCCGTCTGAGATGGGCTACAGCCCATGGTCAAAAATGATGAAAAACAAGGATTTGAAAAAAAGACGAAAATCACTCCGAGACCATGGGCTATAGTCCATTGTCTCGAGTGATTTCCGTCTTTTTTTCAAATCCTCAAAAATGATGAAAAACGGCATGCTATAGTATGCCGTCTGAGATGGGCTACAGCCCATGGTCAAAAATGATGAAAAACAAGGATTTGAAAAAAAGACGAAAATCACTCCGAGACCATGGGCTATAGTCCATTGTCTCGAGTGATTTTCGTCTTTTTTCCAAATCCTCAAAAATGCTGAAAAACAGCATGCTATAGTATGCCGTCTGAGATGGGCTACAGACCATGGTCAAAAATTATGAAAAACAAGGATTTGAGAAAAAGACGAAAATCACTCCGAGACCATGGGCTATAGTCCATTGTCTCGAGTGATTTCCGTCTTTTTTTCAAATCCTCAAAAATGATGAAAAACGGCATGCTATAGTATGCCGTCTGAGATGGGCTACATCCCATGGTCAAAAATGATGTAAATGAGGATTTGAGAAAAAGACGAAAATCACTCCGAGACCATGGGCTATAGTCGATTGTCTCGAGTGATTTCCGTCTTTTTTTCAAATCCTCAAAAATGATGAAAAACGGCATGCTATAGTATGCCGTCTGAGATGGGCTACAGCCCATGGTCAAAAATGATGTAAATTAGGATTTGAGAAAAAGACGAAAATCACTCCGAGACCATGGGCTATAGTCCATTGTCTCGAGTGATTTCTGTCTTTTTTTCAAATCCTCAAATGATGAAAAACGGCATGCTATAGTATGCTGTCTGAGATGGGCTACAGCCTGATGGATCTGGTAGATCTGCTACTTTGGTATTTTTGTGGACTGGTGTCAATATGTTCCCTTTTGGCCCAGACCGTGTTCTCCTTATCCTATTTATGTCATGTCACCCTCCACAGGCCTAATCATCTCAGCCCTATATTATCCGTTATATTATTATATCATATTATATTATGGGTTGCCTGACGCCAAGTTAAAATTCACTGTCTGTCCCCTGCAGTCAAAAGTTAGCTGGCATATTGAGAGGTCTATTTGGATAAACACTGCATGTATTTGACCTTGGTGGCTGGTGAGAAATGTTATCTTCAGGTTGCCATAGCAACGCCAGCCTCAGTGCTTTCCCGGCCTATGGCTTTCAATGACGGAACTAAGGAAGTTGTCCCAATATCAGTCCCATCATCTATGTGCTGGTCCAATGAGCGCTCGACACCTATGTGCCAGCGTGGCATAGTGGAAATTAACTGTGTGTTCAGCCAATGAAATGTGTATCAACAATAATTATTCTACAGTATTAATGCCTTTGAAATGAATTGTTCGTGAGAGAGACTACCCTGTGCCCTTTTGGTGGTACAGGGGAGAGTAATTTGGCTGTGTGTGGATCTGTCCTGTCTCTCTGATCTGAAAATGAATTAACTAAACCATATTTGTTCTGACTCGACAATCCTTCTTCTGGTGGACTCATCTTTTTAATTGACTACTAAAGGTATTTTTCTAAAAGCTAATGGTTAACTTGGTCATAGGCTCTCGGCCTGTTGTGGTGCTGAGTATTTCTGTGTACTCTTTGAGTACTTTCTCTAAAGTATTTTTTTTATAGTTATAGCCCTGTGTAGCTCAGTAATTCAGTAATTTACAGTCCTTTATATCTTTGGTCCCTTCTGCATTTTATATGCAACTAAATGGGTTTTATCTTAATTATAAATCCATCACAGCCCATTGTCAAAAATGATGTAAATGAGGATTTGAGAAAAAGACGAAAATCACTCCGAGACCATGGGCTATAGTCCATTGTCTCGAGTGATTTCCGTCTTTTTTTCAAATCCTCAAAAATGATGAAAAACGGCATGCTATAGTATGCCGTCTGAGATGGGCTACAGCCCATGGTCAAAAATGAAAAACGAGGATTTGAAAAAAAGACAAAAATCACTCCGAGACCATGGGCTATAGTCCATTGTCTCGAGTGATTTTCGTCATTTTTTCAAATCCTCAAAAATGATGAAAAACCGCATGCTATAGTATGCCGTCTGAGATGGGCTACAGCCCATGGTCAAAAATGATGAAAAACAAGGATTTGAAAAAAAGAAAATCACTCCGAGACCATGGGCTATAGTCCATTGTCTCGAGTGATTTTCGTCTTTTTTTCTCAAATCCTCAAAAATGATGAAAAACAGCATGCTATAGTCTGCCGTCTGAGATGGGCTACAGCCCATGGTCAAAAATGATGTAAATGAGGATTTGAGAAAAAGACGAAAATCACTCCGAGACCATGGGCTATAGTACATTGTCTCAAGTGATTTCCGTCTTTTTTTCAAATCCTCAAAAATGATGAAAAACGGCATGCTATAGTATGCCGTCTGAGATGGGCTACATCCCATGGTCAAAAATGATGAAAAACAAGGATTTGAAAAAAAGACGAAAATCACTCCGAGACCATGGGCTATAGTCCATTGTCTCGAGTGATTTTCGTCTTTTTTCCAAATCCTCAAAAATGCTGAAAAACAGCATGCTATAGTATGCCGTCTGAGATGCGCTACAGACCATGGTAAAAAATTATGAAAAACAAGGATTTGAGAAAAAGACGAAAATCACTCCGAGACCATGGGCTATAGTCCATTGTCTCGAGTGATTTCCGTCTTTTTTTCAAATCCTCAAAAATGATGAAAAACGGCATGCTATACTATGCCGTCTGAGATGGGCTACAGCCCATGGTCAACAATGATGTAAATGAGGATTCGAGAAAAAGACGAAAATCACTCCGAGACCATAGGCTATAGTCCATTGTCTCGAGTGATTTTCGTCTTTTTTTCAAATCCTCAAAAATGATGAAAAACGGCATGCTATAGTATGCCGTCTGAGATGGGCTACATCCCATGGTCAAAAATGATGTAAATGAGGATTTGAGAAAAAGACGAAAATCACTCCGAGACCATGGGCTATAGTCCATTGTCTCGAGTGATTTCCGTCTTTTTTTCAAATCCTCAAAAATGATGAAAAACGGCATGCTATAGTATGCCGTCTGAGATGGGCTACAGCCCATGGTCAAAAATGATGTAAATGAGGATTTGAGAAAAAGACGAAAATCACTCCGAGACCATGGGCTATAGTCCATTGTCTCGAGTGATTTCTGTCTTTTTTTCAAATCCTCAAAAATGATGAAAAACGGCATGCTATAGTATGCTGTCTGAGATGGGCTACAGCCCATGGTCAAAAATGATGAAAAACAAGGATTTGAAAAAAAGACGAAAATCACTCCGAGACCATGGGCTATAGTCCATTGTCTCGAGTGATTTTCGTCATTTTTCCAAATCCTCAAAAATGATGAAAAACAGCATGCTATAGTATGCCGTCTGAGATGGGCTACAGACCATGGTCAAAAATGATGAAAAACAAGGATTTGAGAAAAAAACGAAAATCACTCCGAGACCATGGGCTATAGTCCATTGTCTCGAGTGATTTCCGTCTTTTTTTCAAATCCTCAAAAATGATGAAAAACGGCATGCTATAGTATGCTGTCTGAGATGGGCTACAGCCCATGGTCAAAAATGATGTAAATGAGGATTTGAGAAAAAGACGAAAATCACTCCGAGACCATGGGCTATAGTCCATTGTCTCGAGTGATTTCCGTCTTTTTTTCAAATCCTCAAAAGTGATGAAAAACGGCATGCTATAGTATGCCGTCTGAGATGGGCTACAGCCCATGGTCAAAAATGATGAAAAACAAGGATTTGAAAAAAAGACGAAAATCACTCCGAGACCATGGGCTATAGTCCATTGTCTCGAGTGATTTCCGTCTTTTTTTTCAAATCCTCAAAAATGATGAAAAACGGCATGCTATAGTATGCTGTCTGAGATGGGCTACAGCCCATGGTCAAAAATGATGTAAATGAGGATTTAAGAAAAAGACGAAAATCACTCCGAGACCATGGGCTATAGTCCATTGTCTCGAGTGATTTCCGTCTTTTTTTCAAATCCTCAAAAATGATGAAAAACGGCATGCTATAGTATGCCGTCTGAGATGGGCTACAGCCCATGGTCAAAAATGATGAAAAACAAGGATTTGAAAAAAAGACGAAAATCACTCCGAGACCATGGGCTATAGTCCATTGTCTCGAGTGATTTCCGTCTTTTTTTCAAATCCTCAAAAATGATGAAAAACGGCATGCTATAGTATGCTGTCTGAGATGGGCTACAGCCCATGGTCAAAAATGATGTAAATGAGGATTTGAGAAAAATACGAAAATCACTCCGAGACCATGGGCTATAGTCCATTGTCTCGAGTGATTTCCGTCTTTTTTTCAAATCCTCAAAAATGATGAAAAACGGCATGCTATAGTATGCCGTCTGAGATGGGCTACAGCCCATGGTCAAAAATGATGAAAAACAAGGATTTGAAAAAAAGACGAAAATCACTCCGAGACCATGGGCTATAGTCCATTGTCTCGAGTGATTTCCGTCTTTTTTTCAAATCCTCAAAAATGATGAAAAACGGCATGCTATAGTATGCCGTCTGAGATGGGCTACAGCCCATGGTCAAAAATGATGAAAAACAAGGATTTGAAAAAAAGACGAAAATCACTCCGAGACCATGGGCTATAGTCCATTGTCTCGAGTGATTTTCGTCTTTTTTCCAAAACCTCAAAAATGCTGAAAAACAGCATGCTATAGTATGCCGTCTGAGATGGGCTACAGACCATGGTCAAAAATTATGAAAAACAAGGATTTGAGAAAAAGACGAAAATCACGCCGAGACCATGGGCTATAGTCCATTGTCTCGAGTGATTTCCGTCTTTTTTTCAAATCCTCAAAAATGATGAAAAACGGCATGCTATAGTATGCCGTCTGAGATGGGCTACAGCCCATGGTCAAAAATGATGAAAAACAAGGATTTGAAAAAAAGACGAAAATCACTCCGAGACCATGGGCTATAGTCCATTGTCTCGAGTGATTTCCGTCTTTTTTTCAAATCCTCAAAAATGATGAAAAACGGCATGCTATAGTATGCTGTCTGAGATGGGCTACAGCCCATGGTCAAAAATGATGTAAATGAGGATTTGAGAAAAAGACGAAAATCACTCCGAGACCATGGGCTATAGTCCATTGTCTCGAGTGATTTCCGTCTTTTTTTCAAATCCTCAAAAATGATGAAAAACGGCATGCTATAGTATGCCGTCTGAGATGGGCTACAGCCCATGGTCAAAAATGATGAAAAACAAGGATTTGAAAAAAAGACGAAAATCACTCCGAGACCATGGGCTATAGTCCATTGTCTCGAGTGATTTCCGTCTTTTTTTCAAATCCTCAAAAATGATGAAAAACGGCATGCTATAGTATGCCGTCTGAGATGGGCTACAGCCCATGGTCAAAAATGATGAAAAACAAGGATTTGAAAAAAAGACGAAAATCACTCCGAGACCATGGGCTATAGTCCATTGTCTCGAGTGATTTTCGTCTTTTTTCCAAATCCTCAAAAATGCTGAAAAACAGCATGCTATAGTATGCCGTCTGAGATGGGCTACAGACCATGGTCAAAAATTATGAAAAACAAGGATTTGAGAAAAAGACGAAAATCACTCCGAGACCATGGGCTATAGTCCATTGTCTCGAGTGATTTCCGTCTTTTTTTCAAATCCTCAAAAATGATGAAAAACGGCATGCTATAGTATGCCGTCTGAGATGGGCTACATCCCATGGTCAAAAATGATGTAAATGAGGATTTGAGAAAAAGACGAAAATCACTCCGAGACCATGGGCTATAGTCGATTGTCTCGAGTGATTTCCGTCTTTTTTTCAAATCCTCAAAAATGATGAAAAACGGCATGCTATAGTATGCCGTCTGAGATGGGCTACAGCCCATGGTCAAAAATGATGTAAATTAGGATTTGAGAAAAAGACGAAAATCACTCCGAGACCATGGGCTATAGTCCATTGTCTCGAGTGATTTCTGTCTTTTTTTTCAAATCCTCAAATGATGAAAAACGGCATGCTATAGTATGCTGTCTGAGATGGGCTACAGCCTGATGGATCTGGTAGATCTGCTACTTTGGTATTTTTGTGGACTGGTGTCAATATGTTCCCTTTTGGCCCAGACCGTGTTCTCCTTATCCTATTTATGTCATGTCACCCTCCACAGGCCTAATCATCTCAGCCCTATATTATCCGTTATATTATTATATCATATTATATTATGGGTTGCCTGATGCCAAGTTAAAATTCACTGTCTGTCCCCTGCAGTCAAAAGTTAGCTGGCATATTGAGAGGTCTATTTGGATAAACACTGCATGTATTTGACCTTGGTGGCTGGTGAGAAATGTTATCTTCAGGTTGCCATAGCAACGCCAGCCTCAGTGCTTTCCCGGCCTATGGCTTTCAATGACGGAACTAAGGAAGTTGTCCCAATATCAGTCCCATCATCTATGTGCTGGTCCAATGAGCGCTCGACACCTATGTGCCAGCGTGGCATAGTGGAAATTAACTGTGTGTTCAGCCAATGAAATGTGTATCAACAATAATTATTCTACAGTATTAATGCCTTTGAAATGAATTGTTCGTGAGAGAGACTACCCTGTGCCCTTTTGGTGGTACAGGGGAGAGTAATTTGGCTGTGTGTGGATCTGTCCTGTCTCTCTGATCTGAAAATGAATTAACTAAACCATATTTGTTCTGACTCGACAATCCTTCTTCTGGTGGACTCATCTTTTTAATTGACTACTAAAGGTATTTTTCTAAAAGCTAATGGTTAACTTGGTCATAGGCTCTCGGCCTGTTGTGGTGCTGAGTATTTCTGTGTACTCTTTGAGTACTTTCTCTAAAGTATTTTTTTTATAGTTATAGCCCTGTGTAGCTCAGTAATTCAGTAATTTACAGTCCTTTATATCTTTGGTCCCTTCTGCATTTTATATGCAACTAAATGGGTTTTATCTTAATTATAAATCCATCACAGCCCATTGTCAAAAATGATGTAAATGAGGATTTGAGAAAAAGACGAAAATCACTCCGAGACCATGGGCTATAGTCCATTGTCTCGAGTGATTTCCGTCTTTTTTTCAAATCCTCAAAAATGATGAAAAACGGCATGCTATAGTATGCCGTCTGAGATGGGCTACAGCCCATGGTCAAAAATGAAAAACGAGGATTTGAAAAAAAGACAAAAATCACTCCGAGACCATGGGCTATAGTCCATTGTCTCGAGTGATTTTCGTCATTTTTTCAAATCCTCAAAAATTATGAAAAACCGCATGCTATAGTATGCCGTCTGAGATGGGCTACAGCCCATGGTCAAAAATGATGAAAAACAAGGATTTGAAAAAAAGAAAATCACTCCGAGACCATGGGCTATAGTCCATTGTCTCGAGTGATTTTCGTCTTTTTTTCTCAAATCCTCAAAAATGATGAAAAACAGCATGCTATAGTCTGCCGTCTGAGATGGGCTACAGCCCATGGTCAAAAATGATGTAAATGAGGATTTGAGAAAAAGACGAAAATCACTCCGAGACCATGGGCTATAGTACATTGTCTCAAGTGATTTCCGTCTTTTTTTCAAATCCTCAAAAATGATGAAAAACGGCATGCTATAGTATGCCGTCTGAGATGGGCTACATCCCATGGTCAAAAATGATGAAAAACAAGGATTTGAAAAAAAGACGAAAATCACTCCGAGACCATGGGCTATAGTCCATTGTCTCGAGTGATTTTCGTCTTTTTTCCAAATCCTCAAAAATGCTGAAAAACAGCATGCTATAGTATGCCGTCTGAGATGCGCTACAGACCATGGTAAAAAATTATGAAAAACAAGGATTTGAGAAAAAGACGAAAATCACTCCGAGACCATGGGCTATAGTCCATTGTCTCGAGTGATTTCCGTCTTTTTTTCAAATCCTCAAAAATGATGAAAAACGGCATGCTATACTATGCCGTCTGAGATGGGCTACAGCCCATGGTCAACAATGATGTAAATGAGGATTCGAGAAAAAGACGAAAATCACTCCGAGACCATAGGCTATAGTCCATTGTCTCGAGTGATTTTCGTCTTTTTTTCAAATCCTCAAAAATGATGAAAAACGGCATGCTATAGTATGCCGTCTGAGATGGGCTACATCCCATGGTCAAAAATGATGTAAATGAGGATTTGAGAAAAAGACGAAAATCACTCCGAGACCATGGGCTATAGTCCATTGTCTCGAGTGATTTCCGTCTTTTTTTCAAATCCTCAAAAATGATGAAAAACAAGGATTTGAAAAAAAGACCGAAATCACTCCGAGATCATGGGCTATAGTCCATTGTCTCGAGTGATTTTCGTCTTTTTTTCAAATCCTCAAAAATGATGAAAAACGGCATGCTATAGTATGCCGTCTGAGATGGGCTACATCCCATGGTCAAAAATGATGTAAATGAGGATTTGAGAAAAAGACGAAAATCACTCCGAGACCATGGGCTATAGTCCATTGTCTCGAGTGATTTCCGCCTTTTTTTCAAATCCTCAAAAATGATGAAAAACGGCATGCTATAGTATGCCGTCTGAGATGGGCTACAGCCCATGGTCAAAAATGATGAAAAACAAGGATTTGAAAAAAAGACGAAAATCACTCCGAGACCATGGGCTATAGTCCATTGTCTCGAGTGATTTCCGTCTTTTTTTCAAATCCTCAAAAATGATGAAAAACGGCATGCTATAGTATGCCGTCTGAGATGGGCTACAGCCCATGGTCAAAAATGAAAAACGAGGATTTGAAAAAAAGACAAAAATCACTCCGAGACCATGGGCTATAGTCCATTGTCTCGAGTGATTTTCGTCATTTTTCCAAATCCTCAAAAATGATGAAAAACCGCATGCTATAGTATGCCGTCTGAGATGGGCTACAGCCCATGGTCAAAAATGATGAAAAACAAGGATTTGAAAAAAAGAAAATCACTCCGAGACCATGGGCTATAGTCCATTGTCTCGAGTGATTTTCGTCTTTTTTTCTCAAATCCTCAAAAATGATGAAAAACAGCATGCTATAGTCTGCCGTCTGAGATGGGCTACAGCCCATGGTCAAAAATGATGTAAATGAGGATTTGAGAAAAAGACGAAAATCACTCCGAGACCATGGGCTATAGTACATTGTCTCAAGTGATTTCCGTCTTTTTTTCAAATCCTCAAAAATGATGAAAAACGGCATGCTATAGTATGCCGTCTGAGATGGGCTACATCCCATGGTCAAAAATGATGAAAAACAAGGATTTGAAAAAAAGACGAAAATCACTCCGAGACCATGGGCTATAGTCCATTGTCTCGAGTGATTTTCGTCTTTTTTCCAAATCCTCAAAAATGCTGAAAAACAGCATGCTATAGTATGCCGTCTGAGATGCGCTACAGACCATGGTAAAAAATTATGAAAAACAAGGATTTGAGAAAAAGACGAAAATCACTCCGAGACCATGGGCTATAGTCCATTGTCTCGAGTGATTTCCGTCTTTTTTTCAAATCCTCAAAAATGATGAAAAACGGCATGCTATACTATGCCGTCTGAGATGGGCTACAGCCCATGGTCAACAATGATGTAAATGAGGATTCGAGAAAAAGACGAAAATCACTCCGAGACCATAGGCTATAGTCCATTGTCTCGAGTGATTTCCGTCTTTTTTTCAAATCCTCAAAAATGATGAAAAACAAGGATTTGAAAAAAAGACCGAAATCACTCCGAGATCATGGGCTATAGTCCATTGTCTCGAGTGATTTTCGTCTTTTTTTCAAATCCTCAAAAATGATGAAAAACGGCATGCTATAGTATGCCGTCTGAGATGGGCTACATCCCATGGTCAAAAATGATGTAAATGAGGATTTGAGAAAAAGACGAAAATCACTCCGAGACCATGGGCTATAGTCCATTGTCTCGAGTGATTTCCGTCTTTTTTTCAAATCCTCAAAAATGATGAAAAACGGCATGCTATAGTATGCCGTCTGAGATGGGCTACAGCCCATGGTCAAAAATGATGAAAAACAAGGATTTGAAAAAAAGACGAAAATCACTCCGAGACCATGGGCTATAGTCCATTGTCTCGAGTGATTTTCGTCATTTTTCCAAATCCTCAAAAATGATGAAAAACCGCATGCTATAGTATGCCGTCTGAGATGGGCTACAGCCCATGGTCAAAAATGATGAAAAACAAGGATTTGAAAAAAATAAAATCACTCCGAGACCATGGGCTATAGTCCATTGTCTCGAGTGATTTTCGTCTTTTTTTCAAATCCTCAAAAATGATGAAAAACAGCATGCTATAGTCTGCCGTCTGAGATGGGCTACAGCCCAAGGTGAAAAATGATGTAAATGAGGATTTGAGAAAAAGACGAAAATCACTCCGAGACCATGGGCTATAGTACATTGTCTCAAGTTATTTCCGTCTTTTTTTCAAATCCTCAAAAATGATGAAAAACGGCATGCTATAGTATGCCGTCTGAGATGGGCTACATCCCATGGTCAAAAATGTTCTAAATGAGGATTTGAGAAAAAGACGAAAATCACTCCGAGACCATGGGCTATAGTCCATTGTCTCGAGTGATTTCCGTCTTTGGGCTACAGCCCATGGTCAAAAATGATGTAAATGAGGATTTGAGAAAAAGACGAAAATCACTCCGAGACCATGGGCTATAGTCCATTGTCTCGAGTGATTTCTGTCTTTTTTTCAAATCCTCAAAAATGATGAAAAACGGCATGCTATAGTATGCTGTCTGAGATGGGCTACAGCCCATGGTCAAAAATGATGAAAAACAAGGATTTGAAAAAAAGACGAAAATCACTCCGAGACCATTGTCTCGAGTGATTTCCGTCTTTTTTTCAAATCCTCAAAAATGATGAAAAACGGCATGCTATAGTATGCCGTCTGAGATGGGCTACAGCCCATGGTCAAAAATGATGAAAAACAAGGATTTGAAAAAAAGACGAAAATCACTCCGAGACCATGGGCTATAGTCCATTGTCTCGAGTGATTTCCGTCTTTTTTTCAAATCCTCAAAAATGATGAAAAACGGCATGCTATAGTATGCCGTCTGAGATGGGCTACAGCCCATGGTCAAAAATGATGAAAAACAAGGATTTGAAAAAAAGACGAAAATCACTCCGAGACCATGGGCTATAGTCCATTGTCTCGAGTGATTTCCGTCTTTTTTTCAAATCCTCAAAAATGATGAAAAACGGCATGCTATAGTATGCCGTCTGAGATGGGCTACAGCCCATGGTCAAAAATGATGAAAAACAAGGATTTGAAAAAAAGACGAAAATCACTCCGAGACCATTGTCTCGAGTGATTTCCGTCTTTTTTTCAAATCCTCAAAAATGATGAAAAACGGCATGCTATAGTATGCCGTCTGAGATGGGCTACAGCCCATGGTCAAAAATGATGAAAAACAAGGATTTGAAAAAAAGACGAAAATCACTCCGAGACCATGGGCTATAGTCCATTGTCTCGAGTGATTTTCGTCTTTTTTTCAAATCCTCAAAAATGATGAAAAACAGCATGCTATAGTCTGCCGTCTGAGATGGGCTACAGCCCAAGGTGAAAAATGATGTAAATGAGGATTTGAGAAAAAGACGAAAATCACTCCGAGACCATGGGCTATAGTACATTGTCTCAAGTTATTTCCGTCTTTTTTTCAAATCCTCAAAAATGATGAAAAACGGCATGCTATAGTATGCCGTCTGAGATGGGCTACATCCCATGGTCAAAAATGTTCTAAATGAGGATTTGAGAAAAAGACGAAAATCACTCCGAGACCATGGGCTATAGTCCATTGTCTCGAGTGATTTCCGTCTTTGGGCTACAGCCCATGGTCAAAAATGATGTAAATGAGGATTTGAGAAAAAGACGAAAATCACTCCGAGACCATGGGCTATAGTCCATTGTCTCGAGTGATTTCTGTCTTTTTTTCAAATCCTCAAAAATGATGAAAAACGGCATGCTATAGTATGCTGTCTGAGATGGGCTACAGCCCATGGTCAAAAATGATGAAAAACAAGGATTTGAAAAAAAGACGAAAATCACTCCGAGACCATTGTCTCGAGTGATTTCCGTCTTTTTTTCAAATCCTCAAAAATGATGAAAAACGGCATGCTATAGTATGCCGTCTGAGATGGGCTACAGCCCATGGTCAAAAATGATGAAAAACAAGGATTTGAAAAAAAGACGAAAATCACTCCGAGACCATGGGCTATAGTCCATTGTCTCGAGTGATTTCCGTCTTTTTTTCAAATCCTCAAAAATGATGAAAAACGGCATGCTATAGTATGCCGTCTGAGATGGGCTACAGCCCATGGTCAAAAATGATGAAAAACAAGGATTTGAAAAAAAGACGAAAATCACTCCGAGACCATGGGCTATAGTCCATTGTCTCGAGTGATTTCCGTCTTTTTTTCAAATCCTCAAAAATGATGAAAAACGGCATGCTATAGTATGCCGTCTGAGATGGGCTACAGCCCATGGTCAAAAATGATGAAAAACAAGGATTTGAAAAAAAGACGAAAATCACTCCGAGACCATGGGCTATAGTCCATTGTCTCGAGTGATTTCCGTCTTTTTTTCAAATCCTCAAAAATGATGAAAAACGGCATGCTATAGTATGCCGTCTGAGATGGGCTACAGCCCATGGTCAAAAATGATGAAAAACAAGGATTTGAAAAAAAGACGAAAATCACTCCGAGACCATGGGCTATAGTCCATTGTCTCGAGTGATTTTCGTCTTTTTTCCAAATCCTCAAAAATGCTGAAAAACAGCATGCTATAGTATGCCGTCTGAGATGGGCTACAGACCATGGTCAAAAATTATGAAAAACAAGGATTTGAGAAAAAGACGAAAATCACTCCGAGACCATGGGCTATAGTCCATTGTCTCGAGTGATTTCCGTCTTTTTTTCAAATCCTCAAAAATGCTGAAAAACAGCATGCTATAGTATGCCGTCTGAGATGGGCTACAGACCATGGTCAAAAATTATGAAAAACAAGGATTTGAGAAAAAGACGAAAATCACTCCGAGACCATGGGCTATAGTCCATTGTCTCGAGTGATTTCCGTCTTTTTTTCAAATCCTCAAAAATGATGAAAAACGGCATGCTATACTATGCCGTCTGAGATGGGCTACAGCCCATGGTCAACAATGATGTAAATGAGGATTCGAGAAAAAGACGAAAATCACTCCGAGACCATAGGCTATAGTCCATTGTCTCGAGTGATTTCCGTCTTTTTTTCAAATCCTCAAAAATGATGAAAAACGGCATGCTATAGTATGCTGTCTGAGATGGGCTACAGCCCATGGTCAAAAATGATGTAAATGAGGATTTGAGAAAAAGACGAAAATCACTCCGAGACCATGGGCTATAGTCCATTGTCTCGAGTGATTTCCGTCTTTTTTTCAAATCCTCAAAAATGATGAAAAACGGCATGCTATACTATGCCGTCTGAGATGGGCTACAGCCCATGGTCAACAATGATGTAAATGAGGATTCGAGAAAAAGACGAAATTCACTCCGAGACCATAGGCTATAGTCCATTGTCTCGAGTGATTTTCGTCTTTTTTTCAAATCCTCAAAAATGATGAAAAACGGCATGCTATAGTATGCCGTCTGAGATGGGCTACATCCCATGGTCAAAAATGATGTAAATGAGGATTTGAGAAAAAGACGAAAATCACTCCGAGACCATGGGCTATAGTCCATTGTCTCGAGTGATTTCCGTCTTTTTTTCAAATCCTCAAAAATGATGAAAAACAAGGATTTGAAAAAAAGACCGAAATCACTCCGAGATCATGGGCTATAGTCCATTGTCTCGAGTGATTTTCGTCTTTTTTTCAAATCCTCAAAAATGATGAAAAACGGCATGCTATAGTATGCCGTCTGAGATGGGCTACATCCCATGGTCAAAAATGATGTAAATGAGGATTTGAGAAAAAGACGAAAATCACTCCGAGACCATGGGCTATAGTCCATTGTCTCGAGTGATTTCCGCCTTTTTTTCAAATCCTCAAAAATGATGAAAAACGGCATGCTATAGTATGCCGTCTGAGATGGGCTACAGCCCATGGTCAAAAATGATGAAAAACAAGGATTTGAAAAAAAGACGAAAATCACTCCGAGACCATGGGCTATAGTCCATTGTCTCGAGTGATTTCCGTCTTTTTTTCAAATCCTCAAAAATGATGAAAAACGGCATGCTATAGTATGCCGTCTGAGATGGGCTACAGCCCATGGTCAAAAATGAAAAACGAGGATTTGAAAAAAAGACAAAAATCACTCCGAGACCATGGGCTATAGTCCATTGTCTCGAGTGATTTTCGTCATTTTTCCAAATCCTCAAAAATGATGAAAAACCGCATGCTATAGTATGCCGTCTGAGATGGGCTACAGCCCATGGTCAAAAATGATGAAAAACAAGGATTTGAAAAAAATAAAATCACTCCGAGACCATGGGCTATAGTCCATTGTCTCGAGTGATTTTCGTCTTTTTTTCAAATCCTCAAAAATGATGAAAAACAGCATGCTATAGTCTGCCGTCTGAGATGGGCTACAGCCCAAGGTGAAAAATGATGTAAATGAGGATTTGAGAAAAAGACGAAAATCACTCCGAGACCATGGGCTATAGTACATTGTCTCAAGTTATTTCCGTCTTTTTTTCAAATCCTCAAAAATGATGAAAAACGGCATGCTATAGTATGCCGTCTGAGATGGGCTACATCCCATGGTCAAAAATGTTGTAAATGAGGATTTGAGAAAAAGACGAAAATCACTCCGAGACCATGGGCTATAGTCCATTGTCTCGAGTG
Organism: Electrona antarctica; assembly: GCF_951216825.1. Taxonomy (NCBI): domain Eukaryota; kingdom Metazoa; phylum Chordata; class Actinopteri; order Myctophiformes; family Myctophidae; genus Electrona; species Electrona antarctica. The sequence goes on from NW_027637746.1 coordinate 215,091, forward strand.
ATTTCCGTCTTTGGGCTACAGCCCATGGTCAAAAATGATGTAAATGAGGATTTGAGAAAAAGACGAAAATCACTCCGAGACCATGGGCTATAGTCCATTGTCTCGAGTGATTTCTGTCTTTTTTTCAAATCCTCAAAAATGATGAAAAACGGCATGCTATAGTATGCTGTCTGAGATGGGCTACAGCCCATGGTCAAAAATGATGAAAAACAAGGATTTGAAAAAAAGACGAAAATCACTCCGAGACCATTGTCTCGAGTGATTTCCGTCTTTTTTTCAAATCCTCAAAAATGATGAAAAACGGCATGCTATAGTATGCCGTCTGAGATGGGCTACAGCCCATGGTCAAAAATGATGAAAAACAAGGATTTGAAAAAAAGACGAAAATCACTCCGAGACCATGGGCTATAGTCCATTGTCTCGAGTGATTTCCGTCTTTTTTTCAAATCCTCAAAAATGATGAAAAACGGCATGCTATAGTATGCCGTCTGAGATGGGCTACAGCCCATGGTCAAAAATGATGAAAAACAAGGATTTGAAAAAAAGACGAAAATCACTCCGAGACCATGGGCTATAGTCCATTGTCTCGAGTGATTTCCGTCTTTTTTTCAAATCCTCAAAAATGATGAAAAACGGCATGCTATAGTATGCCGTCTGAGATGGGCTACAGCCCATGGTCAAAAATGATGAAAAACAAGGATTTGAAAAAAAGACGAAAATCACTCCGAGACCATGGGCTATAGTCCATTGTCTCGAGTGATTTTCGTCTTTTTTCCAAATCCTCAAAAATGCTGAAAAACAGCATGCTATAGTATGCCGTCTGAGATGGGCTACAGACCATGGTCAAAAATTATGAAAAACAAGGATTTGAGAAAAAGACGAAAATCACTCCGAGACCATGGGCTATAGTCCATTGTCTCGAGTGATTTCCGTCTTTTTTTCAAATCCTCAAAAATGCTGAAAAACAGCATGCTATAGTATGCCGTCTGAGATGGGCTACAGACCATGGTCAAAAATTATGAAAAACAAGGATTTGAGAAAAAGACGAAAATCACTCCGAGACCATGGGCTATAGTCCATTGTCTCGAGTGATTTCCGTCTTTTTTTCAAATCCTCAAAAATGATGAAAAACGGCATGCTATACTATGCCGTCTGAGATGGGCTACAGCCCATGGTCAACAATGATGTAAATGAGGATTCGAGAAAAAGACGAAAATCACTCCGAGACCATAGGCTATAGTCCATTGTCTCGAGTGATTTCCGTCTTTTTTTCAAATCCTCAAAAATGATGAAAAACGGCATGCTATAGTATGCTGTCTGAGATGGGCTACAGCCCATGGTCAAAAATGATGTAAATGAGGATTTGAGAAAAAGACGAAAATCACTCCGAGACCATGGGCTATAGTCCATTGTCTCGAGTGATTTTCGTCTTTTTTTCAAATCCTCAAAAATGATGAAAAACGGCATGCTATAGTATGCCGTCTGAGATGGGCTACATCCCATGGTCAAAAATGATGTAAATGAGGATTTGAGAAAAAGACGAAAATCACTCCGAGACCATGGGCTATAGTCCATTGTCTCGAGTGATTTCCGTCTTTTTTTCAAATCCTCAAAAATGATGAAAAACAAGGATTTGAAAAAAAGACCGAAATCACTCCGAGATCATGGGCTATAGTCCATTGTCTCGAGTGATTTTCGTCTTTTTTTCAAATCCTCAAAAATGATGAAAAACGGCATGCTATAGTATGCCGTCTGAGATGGGCTACATCCCATGGTCAAAAATGATGTAAATGAGGATTTGAGAAAAAGACGAAAATCACTCCGAGACCATGGGCTATAGTCCATTGTCTCGAGTGATTTCCGTCTTTTTTTCAAATCCTCAAAAATGATGAAAAACAGCATGCTATAGTATGCCGTCTGAGATGGGCTACAGCCCATGGTCAAAAATGATGAAAAACAAGGATTTGAAAAAAAGACGAAAATCACTCCGAGACCATGGGCTATAGTCCATTGTCTCGAGTGATTTCCGTCTTTTTTTCAAATCCTCAAAAATGATGAAAAACGGCATGCTATAGTATGCCGTCTGAGATGGGCTACAGCCCATGGTCAAAAATGAAAAACGAGGATTTGAAAAAAAGACAAAAATCACTCCGAGACCATGGGCTATAGTCCATTGTCTCGAGTGATTTTCGTCATTTTTTCAAATCCTCAAAAATGATGAAAAACCGCATGCTATAGTATGCCGTCTGAGATGGGCTACAGCCCATGGTCAAAAATGATGAAAAACAAGGATTTGAAAAAAAGACGAAAATCACTCCGAGACCATGGGCTATAGTCCATTGTCTCGAGTGATTTTCGTCTTTTTTTCAAATCCTCAAAAATGATGAAAAACAGCATGCTATAGTCTGCCGTCTGAGATGGGCTACAGCCCAAGGTGAAAAATGATGTAAATGAGGATTTGAGAAAAAGACGAAAATCACTCCGAGACCATGGGCTATAGTACATTGTCTCAAGTTATTTCCGTCTTTTTTTCAAATCCTCAAAAATGATGAAAAACGGCATGCTATAGTATGCTGTCTGAGATGGGCTACATCCCATGGTCAAAAATGTTGTAAATGAGGATTTGAGAAAAAGACGAAAATCACTCCGAGACCATGGGCTATAGTCCATTGTCTCGAGTGATTTCCGTCTTTGGGCTACAGCCCATGGTCAAAAATGATGTAAATGAGGATTTGAGAAAAAGACGAAAATCACTCCGAGACCATGGGCTATAGTCCATTGTCTCGAGTGATTTCTGTCTTTTTTTCAAATCCTCAAAAATGATGAAAAACGGCATGCTATAGTATGCTGTCTGAGATGGGCTACAGCCCATGGTCAAAAATGATGAAAAACAAGGATTTGAAAAAAAGACGAAAATCACTCCGAGACCATTGTCTCGAGTGATTTCCGTCTTTTTTTCAAATCCTCAAAAATGATGAAAAACGGCATGCTATAGTATGCCGTCTGAGATGGGCTACAGCCCATGGTCAAAAATGATGTAAATGAGGATTTGAGAAAAAGACGAAAATCACTCCGAGACCATGGGCTATAGTCCATTGTCTCGAGTGATTTCCGTCTTTTTTTCAAATCCTCAAAAATGATGAAAAACAAGGATTTGAAAAAAAGACCGAAATCACTCCGAGATCATGGGCTATAGTCCATTGTCTCGAGTGATTTTCGTCTTTTTTTCAAATCCTCAAAAATGATGAAAAACGGCATGCTATAGTATGCCGTCTGAGATGGGCTACATCCCATGGTCAAAAATGATGTAAATGAGGATTTGAGAAAAAGACGAAAATCACTCCGAGACCATTGTCTCGAGTGATTTCCGTCTTTTTTTCAAATCCTCAAAAATGATGAAAAACGGCATGCTATAGTATGCCGTCTGAGATGGGCTACAGCCCATGGTCAAAAATGATGTAAATGAGGATTTGAGAAAAAGACGAAAATCACTCCGAGACCATGGGCTATAGTCCATTGTCTCGAGTGATTTCCGTCTTTTTTTCAAATCCTCAAAAATGATGAAAAACAAGGATTTGAAAAAAAGACCGAAATCACTCCGAGATCATGGGCTATAGTCCATTGTCTCGAGTGATTTTCGTCTTTTTTTCAAATCCTCAAAAATGATGAAAAACGGCATGCTATAGTATGCCGTCTGAGATGGGCTACATCCCATGGTCAAAAATGATGTAAATGAGGATTTGAGAAAAAGACGAAAATCACTCCGAGACCATGGGCTATAGTCCATTGTCTCGAGTGATTTCCGTCTTTTTTTCAAATCCTCAAAAATGATGAAAAACAGCATGCTATAGTATGCCGTCTGAGATGGGCTACAGCCCATGGTCAAAAATGATGAAAAACAAGGATTTGAAAAAAAGACGAAAATCACTCCGAGACCATGGGCTATAGTCCATTGTCTCGAGTGATTTCCGTCTTTTTTTCAAATCCTCAAAAATGATGAAAAACGGCATGCTATAGTATGCCGTCTGAGATGGGCTACAGCCCATGGTCAAAAATGATGTAAATGAGGATTTGAGAAAAAGACGAAAATCACTCCGAGACCATGGGCTATAGTCCATTGTCTCGAGTGATTTCCGTCTTTTTTTCAAATCCTCAAAAATGATGAAAAACAAGGATTTGAAAAAAAGACCGAAATCACTCCGAGATCATGGGCTATAGTCCATTGTCTCGAGTGATTTTCGTCTTTTTTTCAAATCCTCAAAAATGATGAAAAACGGCATGCTATAGTATGCCGTCTGAGATGGGCTACATCCCATGGTCAAAAATGATGTAAATGAGGATTTGAGAAAAAGACGAAAATCACTCCGAGACCATGGGCTATAGTCCATTGTCTCGAGTGATTTCCGTCTTTTTTTCAAATCCTCAAAAATGATGAAAAACAGCATGCTATAGTATGCCGTCTGAGATGGGCTACAGCCCATGGTCAAAAATGATGAAAAACAAGGATTTGAAAAAAAGACGAAAATCACTCCGAGACCATGGGCTATAGTCCATTGTCTCGAGTGATTTCCGTCTTTTTTTCAAATCCTCAAAAATGATGAAAAACGGCATGCTATAGTATGCCGTCTGAGATGGGCTACAGCCCATGGTCAAAAATGAAAAACGAGGATTTGAAAAAAAGACAAAAATCACTCCGAGACCATGGGCTATAGTCCATTGTCTCGAGTGATTTTCGTCATTTTTTCAAATCCTCAAAAATGATGAAAAACCGCATGCTATAGTATGCCGTCTGAGATGGGCTACAGCCCATGGTCAAAAATGATGAAAAACAAGGATTTGAAAAAAAGACGAAAATCACTCCGAGACCATGGGCTATAGTCCATTGTCTCGAGTGATTTTCGTCTTTTTTTCAAATCCTCAAAAATGATGAAAAACAGCATGCTATAGTCTGCCGTCTGAGATGGGCTACAGCCCAAGGTGAAAAATGATGTAAATGAGGATTTGAGAAAAAGACGAAAATCACTCCGAGACCATGGGCTATAGTACATTGTCTCAAGTTATTTCCGTCTTTTTTTCAAATCCTCAAAAATGATGAAAAACGGCATGCTATAGTATGCCGTCTGAGATGGGCTACATCCCATGGTCAAAAATGTTGTAAATGAGGATTTGAGAAAAAGACGAAAATCACTCCGAGACCATGGGCTATAGTCCATTGTCTCGAGTGATTTCCGTCTTTGGGCTACAGCCCATGGTCAAAAATGATGTAAATGAGGATTTGAGAAAAAGACGAAAATCACTCCGAGACCATGGGCTATAGTCCATTGTCTCGAGTGATTTCTGTCTTTTTTTCAAATCCTCAAAAATGATGAAAAACGGCATGCTATAGTATGCTGTCTGAGATGGGCTACAGCCCATGGTCAAAAATGATGAAAAACAAGGATTTGAAAAAAAGACGAAAATCACTCCGAGACCATTGTCTCGAGTGATTTCCGTCTTTTTTTCAAATCCTCAAAAATGATGAAAAACGGCATGCTATAGTATGCCGTCTGAGATGGGCTACAGCCCATGGTCAAAAATGATGAAAAACAAGGATTTGAAAAAAAGACGAAAATCACTCCGAGACCATGGGCTATAGTCCATTGTCTCGAGTGATTTCCGTCTTTTTTTCAAATCCTCAAAAATGATGAAAAACGGCATGCTATAGTATGCCGTCTGAGATGGGCTACAGCCCATGGTCAAAAATGATGAAAAACAAGGATTTGAAAAAAAGACGAAAATCACTCCGAGACCATGGGCTATAGTCCATTGTCTCGAGTGATTTCCGTCTTTTTTTCAAATCCTCAAAAATGATGAAAAACGGCATGCTATAGTATGCCGTCTGAGATGGGCTACAGCCCATGGTCAAAAATGATGAAAAACAAGGATTTGAAAAAAAGACGAAAATCACTCCGAGACCATGGGCTATAGTCCATTGTCTCGAGTGATTTTCGTCTTTTTTCCAAATCCTCAAAAATGCTGAAAAACAGCATGCTATAGTATGCCGTCTGAGATGGGCTACAGACCATGGTCAAAAATTATGAAAAACAAGGATTTGAGGAAAAAGACGAAAATCACTCCGAGACCATGGGCTATAGTCCATTGTCTCGAGTGATTTCCGTCTTTTTTTCAAATCCTCAAAAATGCTGAAAAACAGCATGCTATAGTATGCCGTCTGAGATGGGCTACAGACCATGGTCAAAAATTATGAAAAACAAGGATTTGAGAAAAAGACGAAAATCACTCCGAGACCATGGGCTATAGTCCATTGTCTCGAGTGATTTCCGTCTTTTTTTCAAATCCTCAAAAATGATGAAAAACGGCATGCTATACTATGCCGTCTGAGATGGGCTACAGCCCATGGTCAACAATGATGTAAATGAGGATTCGAGAAAAAGACGAAAATCACTCCGAGACCATAGGCTATAGTCCATTGTCTCGAGTGATTTCCGTCTTTTTTTCAAATCCTCAAAAATGATGAAAAACGGCATGCTATAGTATGCTGTCTGAGATGGGCTACAGCCCATGGTCAAAAATGATGTAAATGAGGATTTGAGAAAAAGACGAAAATCACTCCGAGACCATGGGCTATAGTCCATTGTCTCGAGTGATTTTCGTCTTTTTTTCAAATCCTCAAAAATGATGAAAAACGGCATGCTATAGTATGCCGTCTGAGATGGGCTACATCCCATGGTCAAAAATGATGTAAATGACGATTTGAGAAAAAGACGAAAATCACTCCGAGACCATGGGCTATAGTCCATTGTCTCGAGTGATTTCCGTCTTTTTTTCAAATCCTCAAAAATGATGAAAAACAAGGATTTGAAAAAAAGACCGAAATCACTCCGAGATCATGGGCTATAGTCCATTGTCTCGAGTGATTTTCGTCTTTTTTTCAAATCCTCAAAAATGATGAAAAACGGCATGCTATAGTATGCCGTCTGAGATGGGCTACATCCCATGGTCAAAAATGATGTAAATGAGGATTTGAGAAAAAGACGAAAATCACTCCGAGACCATGGGCTATAGTCCATTGTCTCGAGTGATTTCCGTCTTTTTTTCAAATCCTCAAAAATGATGAAAAACAGCATGCTATAGTATGCCGTCTGAGATGGGCTACAGCCCATGGTCAAAAATGATGAAAAACAAGGATTTGAAAAAAAGACGAAAATCACTCCGAGACCATGGGCTATAGTCCATTGTCTCGAGTGATTTTCGTCATTTTTTCAAATCCTCAAAAATGATGAAAAACCGCATGCTATAGTATGCCGTCTGAGATGGGCTACAGCCCATGGTCAAAAATGATGAAAAACAAGGATTTGAAAAAAAGAAAATCACTCCGAGACCATGGGCTATAGTCCATTGTCTCGAGTGATTTTCGTCTTTTTTTCAAATCCTCAAAAATGATGAAAAACGGCATGCTATAGTATGCCGTCTGAGATGGGCTACATCCCATGGTCAAAAATGATGTAAATGAGGATTTGAGAAAAAGACGAAAATCACTCCGAGACCATGGGCTATAGTCCATTGTCTCAAGTGATTTCCGTCTTTGGGCTACAGCCCATGGTCAAAAATGATGTAAATGAGGATTTGAGAAAAAGACGAAAATCACTCCGAGACCATGGGCTATAGTCCATTGTCTCGAGTGATTTCTGTCTTTTTTTCAAATCCTCAAAAATGATGAAAAACGGCATGCTATAGTATGCTGTCTGAGATGGGCTACAGCCCATGGTCAAAAATGATGAAAAACAAGGATTTGAAAAAAAGACGAAAATCACTCCGAGACCATTGTCTCGAGTGATTTCCGTCTTTTTTTCAAATCCTCAAAAATGATGAAAAACGGCATGCTATAGTATGCCGTCTGAGATGGGCTACAGCCCATGGTCAAAAATGATGAAAAACAAGGATTTGAAAAAAAGACGAAAATCACTCCGAGACCATGGGCTATAGTCCATTGTCTCGAGTGATTTCCGTCTTTTTTTCAAATCCTCAAAAATGATGAAAAACGGCATGCTATAGTATGCCGTCTGAGATGGGCTACAGCCCATGGTCAAAAATGATGAAAAACAAGGATTTGAAAAAAAGACGAAAATCACTCCGAGACCATGGGCTATAGTCCATTGTCTCGAGTGATTTCCGTCTTTTTTTCAAATCCTCAAAAATGATGAAAAACGGCATGCTATAGTATGCCGTCTGAGATGGGCTACAGCCCATGGTCAAAAATGATGAAAAACAAGGATTTGAAAAAAAGACGAAAATCACTCCGAGACCATGGGCTATAGTCCATTGTCTCGAGTGATTTTCGTCTTTTTTCCAAATCCTCAAAAATGCTGAAAAACAGCATGCTATAGTATGCCGTCTGAGATGGGCTACAGACCATGGTCAAAAATTATGAAAAACAAGGATTTGAGGAAAAAGACGAAAATCACTCCGAGACCATGGGCTATAGTCCATTGTCTCGAGTGATTTCCGTCTTTTTTTCAAATCCTCAAAAATGCTGAAAAACAGCATGCTATAGTATGCCGTCTGAGATGGGCTACAGACCATGGTCAAAAATTATGAAAAACAAGGATTTGAGAAAAAGACGAAAATCACTCCGAGACCATGGGCTATAGTCCATTGTCTCGAGTGATTTCCGTCTTTTTTTCAAATCCTCAAAAATGATGAAAAACGGCATGCTATACTATGCCGTCTGAGATGGGCTACAGCCCATGGTCAACAATGATGTAAATGAGGATTCGAGAAAAAGACGAAAATCACTCCGAGACCATAGGCTATAGTCCATTGTCTCGAGTGATTTCCGTCTTTTTTTCAAATCCTCAAAAATGATGAAAAACGGCATGCTATAGTATGCTGTCTGAGATGGGCTACAGCCCATGGTCAAAAATGATGTAAATGAGGATTTGAGAAAAAGACGAAAATCACTCCGAGACCATGGGCTATAGTCCATTGTCTCGAGTGATTTTCGTCTTTGGGCTACAGCCCATGGTCAAAAATGATGTAAATGAGGATTTGAGAAAAAGACGAAAATCACTCCGAGACCATGGGCTATAGTCCATTGTCTCGAGTGATTTCTGTCTTTTTTTCAAATCCTCAAAAATGATGAAAAACGGCATGCTATAGTATGCTGTCTGAGATGGGCTACAGCCCATGGTCAAAAATGATGAAAAACAAGGATTTGAAAAAAAGACGAAAATCACTCCGAGACCATTGTCTCGAGTGATTTCCGTCTTTTTTTCAAATCCTCAAAAATGATGAAAAACGGCATGCTATAGTATGCCGTCTGAGATGGGCTACAGCCCATGGTCAAAAATGATGAAAAACAAGGATTTGAAAAAAAGACGAAAATCACTCCGAGACCATGGGCTATAGTCCATTGTCTCGAGTGATTTCCGTCTTTTTTTCAAATCCTCAAAAATGATGAAAAACGGCATGCTATAGTATGCCGTCTGAGATGGGCTACAGCCCATGGTCAAAAATGATGAAAAACAAGGATTTGAAAAAAAGACGAAAATCACTCCGAGACCATGGGCTATAGTCCATTGTCTCGAGTGATTTCCGTCTTTTTTTCAAATCCTCAAAAATGATGAAAAACGGCATGCTATAGTATGCCGTCTGAGATGGGCTACAGCCCATGGTCAAAAATGATGAAAAACAAGGATTTGAAAAAAAGACGAAAATCACTCCGAGACCATGGGCTATAGTCCATTGTCTCGAGTGATTTTCGTCTTTTTTCCAAATCCTCAAAAATGCTGAAAAACAGCATGCTATAGTATGCCGTCTGAGATGGGCTACAGACCATGGTCAAAAATTATGAAAAACAAGGATTTGAGGAAAAAGACGAAAATCACTCCGAGACCATGGGCTATAGTCCATTGTCTCGAGTGATTTCCGTCTTTTTTTCAAATCCTCAAAAATGCTGAAAAACAGCATGCTATAGTATGCCGTCTGAGATGGGCTACAGACCATGGTCAAAAATTATGAAAAACAAGGATTTGAGAAAAAGACGAAAATCACTCCGAGACCATGGGCTATAGTCCATTGTCTCGAGTGATTTCCGTCTTTTTTTCAAATCCTCAAAAATGATGAAAAACGGCATGCTATACTATGCCGTCTGAGATGGGCTACAGCCCATGGTCAACAATGATGTAAATGAGGATTCGAGAAAAAGACGAAAATCACTCCGAGACCATAGGCTATAGTCCATTGTCTCGAGTGATTTCCGTCTTTTTTTCAAATCCTCAAAAATGATGAAAAACGGCATGCTATAGTATGCTGTCTGAGATGGGCTACAGCCCATGGTCAAAAATGATGTAAATGAGGATTTGAGAAAAAGACGAAAATCACTCCGAGACCATGGGCTATAGTCCATTGTCTCGAGTGATTTTCGTCTTTTTTTCAAATCCTCAAAAATGATGAAAAACGGCATGCTATAGTATGCCGTCTGAGATGGGCTACATCCCATGGTCAAAAATGATGTAAATGAGGATTTGAGAAAAAGACGAAAATCACTCCGAGACCATGGGCTATAGTCCATTGTCTCGAGTGATTTCCGTCTTTTTTTCAAATCCTCAAAAATGATGAAAAACAAGGATTTGAAAAAAAGACCGAAATCACTCCGAGATCATGGGCTATAGTCCATTGTCTCGAGTGATTTTCGTCTTTTTTTCAAATCCTCAAAAATGATGAAAAACGGCATGCTATAGTATGCCGTCTGAGATGGGCTACATCCCATGGTCAAAAATGATGTAAATGAGGATTTGAGAAAAAGACGAAAATCACTCCGAGACCATGGGCTATAGTCCATTGTCTCGAGTGATTTCCGTCTTTTTTTCAAATCCTCAAAAATGATGAAAAACAGCATGCTATAGTATGCCGTCTGAGATGGGCTACAGCCCATGGTCAAAAATGATGAAAAACAAGGATTTGAAAAAAAGACGAAAATCACTCCGAGACCATGGGCTATAGTCCATTGTCTCGAGTGATTTCCGTCTTTTTTTCAAATCCTCAAAAATGATGAAAAACGGCATGCTATAGTATGCCGTCTGAGATGGGCTACAGCCCATGGTCAAAAATGAAAAACGAGGATTTGAAAAAAAGACAAAAATCACTCCGAGACCATGGGCTATAGTCCATTGTCTCGAGTGATTTTCGTCATTTTTTCAAATCCTCAAAAATGATGAAAAACCGCATGCTATAGTATGCCGTCTGAGATGGGCTACAGCCCATGGTCAAAAATGATGAAAAACAAGGATTTGAAAAAAAGAAAATCACTCCGAGACCATGGGCTATAGTCCATTGTCTCGAGTGATTTTCGTCTTTTTTTCAAATCCTCAAAAATGATGAAAAACGGCATGCTATAGTATGCCGTCTGAGATGGGCTACATCCCATGGTCAAAAATGATGTAAATGAGGATTTGAGAAAAAGACGAAAATCACTCCGAGACCATGGGCTATAGTCCATTGTCTCAAGTGATTTCCGTCTTTGGGCTACAGCCCATGGTCAAAAATGATGTAAATGAGGATTTGAGAAAAAGACGAAAATCACTCCGAGACCATGGGCTATAGTCCATTGTCTCGAGTGATTTCTGTCTTTTTTTCAAATCCTCAAAAATGATGAAAAACGGCATGCTATAGTATGCTGTCTGAGATGGGCTACAGCCCATGGTAAAAAATGATGAAAAACAAGGATTTGGAAAAAAAAGACGAAAATCACTCCGAGACCATTGTCTCGAGTGATTTTCGTCATTTTTCCAAATCCTCAAAAATGATGAAAAACAGCATGCTATAGTATGCCGTCTGAGATGGGCTACAGACCATGGTCAAAAATGATGAAAAACAAGGATTTGAGAAAAAAACGAAAATCACTCCGAGACCATGGGCTATAGTCCATTGTCTCGAGTGATTTCCGTCTTTTTTTCAAATCCTCAAAAATGATGAAAAACGGCATGCTATAGTATGCTGTCTGAGATGGGCTACAGCCCATGGTCAAAAATGATGTAAATGAGGATTTGAGAAAAAGACGAAAATCACTCCGAGACCATGGGCTACAGTCCATTGTCTCGAGTGATTTCCGTCTTTTTTTCAAATCCTCAAAAATGATGAAAAACGGCATGCTATAGTATGCCGTCTGAGATGGGCTACAGCCCATGGTCAAAAATGATGAAAAACAAGGATTTGAAAAAAAGACGAAAATCACTCCGAGACCATGGGCTATAGTCCATTGTCTCGAGTGATTTTCGTCTTTTTTCCAAATCCTCAAAAATGCTGAAAAACAGCATGCTATAGTATGCCGTCTGAGATGGGCTACAGACCATGGTCAAAAATGATGAAAAACAAGGATTTGAGAAAAAGACGAAAATCACTCCGAGACCATGGGCTATAGTCCATTGTCTCGAGTGATTTCCGTCTTTTTTTCAAATCCTCAAAAATGATGAAAAACGGCATGCTATAGTATGCCGTCTGAGATGGGCTACAGCCCATGGTCAAAAATGAAAAACTAGGATTTGAAAAAAAGACAAAAATCACTCCGAGACCATGGGCTATAGTCCATTGTCTCGAGTGATTTTCGTCATTTCTTCAAATCCTCAAAAATGATGAAAAACCGCATGCTATAGTATGCCGTCTGAGATGGGCTACAGCCCATGGTCAAAAATGATGAAAAACAAGGATTTGAAAAAAAGAAAATCACTCCGAGACCATGGGCTATAGTCCCCCACTCAAGTCTTTACTTTCGAGACCAATTTCAGGAGAACTAAACAAACAAAAGCAGTGTGAATTGTCGGGACCCAGTGGCTCAGTGTGTTAGGACGCTGCCACATGATCGGGAGATGGTGAGTTCAAACCCCACTCAAGTCTTTACTTTCAAGACCGATTTCAGAAGAAGAAAACCAACAAAAAAGCAGTGTGAATTTTCTGGACCCATTAGCTCAGTGTGTTAGGACGCTGCCACATGATCGGGAGATGGTGAGTTCAAACCCCTCGTCTTTACTTTCAAGACCGATTTCAGAAGAAGAAAACCAACAAAAAAGCAGTGTGAATTGTCTGGAACCATTGGCTCAGTGTGTTAGGACGCTGCCACATGATCGGGAGATGGTGAGTTCAAACACCACTCTAATTCAAACCAAAAAATAAAGGTCCATGGAGCAAATCACCAACACCTAGAGTAGGTGTGGCCAGGCCGATAAATCAGATGATACCTAGTAGAAGTGTGCCGGTTCAAACCCGACAAACTCCTAGTAGGGTGGTGATGGTTCAAATCACCGACACATAGAGTAGGAGTGGCCGAGAGAATAAATCAGTAGGACGGTGCTGGTTCAAATTACCAACACCTAGAGTAGGTGTGGCCCAGCGGATAAATCAGATGATATCCGTAGAATACCTAGTAGGGTGATGCTGGTTCAAATCACCAACACCTAGAGTTGGTCAGGCCCAGTGGATAAATCAGATGATATCTGTAGAATACCTAGTAGGGCGGTGCTGGTTCAAAACACCAACACCTAGAGTAGGTACGGGGTCAGGTAAGAGTGGGTACGGGAAGAGCAGGTTAGATAGGGGGAGAATAGTTCAGGTGTCAGGTTGGGGAGAGTAGTTGAGGTGGTCAGGTAGAGTAGGTCAGGGGTTGTCAGAGTGGGGGGGTCAGGTAGGAGGAGAGTAGGGGTCAGGTAGGTGGGGGGGTCAGGTATGAGGAGAGTAGGTGGGGGGTAAGGTAGGAGGAGAGTAGGGGGCTCAGGTAAGAGGAGACTAGGGGGCTCAGTCAGGGGCAGAGTAGGCGTAGGTGGGTCAGGTAGGAGGAGAGTAGGGGGAGTCAGGCAGGGTGAGAGTAGGGTCGGTCAGGTAGGAGGAGAGTAGGGGGGGTCAGGCAGGAGGAGAGTAGGGGTCAGGTAGGTGGGGGGTCAGGTAGGAGGATAGTAGGGGAAAGGAGGATGAGAGTAGGGGGGTCAGGTAGGAGGAGAGTAGGGGGGGGGGGTCAGGCAGGGTGACTCCAACTATTCTCGCCCTATCTAACATTCTCTGCCCCTACCCACTCTTACCTGACTCCCTACCTACTCTAGGTGTTGGTGATTTGAACCAGCACCGCCCTACTAGGTATTCTACGGATATCATCTGATTTATCCACTGGGCCTGAACAACTCTAGGTGTTGGTGATTTGAACCAGCACCACGCTACTAGGTATTCTACGGATATCATCTGATGGGCCACACCTACTCTAGGTGTTGGTGATTTGAACCAGCACCATCCTACTGATTTATCCTCTCGGCCACTCCTACTCTATGTGTCGGTGATTTGAACCATCACCACACTACTAGGAGTTTGTCGGGTTTGAACCGGCACACTTCTACTAGGTATCATCTGATTTATCCAACTGGCCACACATGTTGGTGATTTGAACCAGCACCGTCCTATTAGGTATACTACGGATATCATCTGACTTATCCGCTGGGCCACTTACCGGCACACAATCATGGTGAGTTTCTGGGCTGCTTTAAAGTTGTCCTTCTGGAAATCAGTGTGCAAAGCAAAGTGTCACAATTATGACTAATGTGAGATTTGAAACCTGGACCTGTGGCTCCCAAGGACAGCCTCTCATCACACTGAGCTAACTGCTGGTTACTACAACACAGCTTTTCTGTGCTACTTGATGTAAGTGTGGAAAGCAAAGTGTCACAGTAAAGACTGGGGTGGGATTGCACCCTGGACCTTTATTTTTGGTTTGAACTTGAGTGGGGTTTGAACTCACCATCTCCCGATCATGTGGCAGCGTCCTAACACACTGAGCCACTGGTTCCAGACAATTCACACTGCTTTTTTGTTCGTTTTCTTCTTCCGAAATCGGTCTTGAAAGTAAAGACTTGAGTGGGGTTTGAACTCACAATCTCCCGATCATGTCGCAGCGTCCTATCACACTGAGCAACTGGGTACAGACAATTCACAGTGCTTTTTTGTTGGTTTTCTTCTTCTGAAATCGGTCTTGAAAGTAAAGACTTGAGTGGGGTTTGAACTCACCATCTCCCGATCATGTAGCGGTGTCCTAACACACTGAGCTGCTTTTTTGTTGGTTTTCTTCTTCTGAAATCGGTCTTGAAAGTAAAGACTTGAGTGGGGTTTGAACTCACCATCTCCCGATCATGTGGCAGCGTCCTAACACACTGAGCCACTGGGTCCAGACAATTCACACTGCTTTTGTTTGTTTAGTTCTCCTGAAATTGGTCTTGAAAGTAAAGACTTGAGTGGGGAACTATAGCCCATGGTCTCGGAGTGATTTTCGTGTTTTTTTCAAATCCTCGTTTTTCATTTTTGACCATGGGCTGTAGCCCATCTCAGACGGCATACTATAGCATGCCGTTTTTCATCATTTTTGAGGATTTGAAAAAAAGACGGAAATCACTCGAGACAATGGACTATAGCCCATGGTCTCGGAGTGATTTTCGTCTTTTTCTCAAATCCTTGTTTTTCATCATTTTTGACCATGGTCTGTAGCCCATCTCAGACGGCATACTATAGCATGCCATTTTTCATCATTTTTGAGGATTTGAAAAAAAGACGGAAATCACTCGAGACAATGGACTATAGCCCATGGTCTCGGAGTGATTTTCGTCTTTTTCTCAAATCCTTGTTTTTCATAATTTTTGACCATGGGCTGTAGCCCATCTCAGACGGCATACTATAGCATGCCATTTTTCATCATTTTTGAGGATTTGAAAAAAAGACGGAAATCACTCGAGACAATGGACTATAGCCCATGGTCTCGGGGTGATTTTCGTATTTTTTCAAATCCTCGTTTTTGACCATGGGCTGCAGCCCATCTCAGACGGCATACTATAGCATGCCGTTTTTCATCATCAAGAATGGGGTGGGATTGCATCCTGGACCTTTTTTTTTTGGTTTGAACTTGAGTGGGGTTTGAACTCACCATCTCCCAATCATGTGGCGGCGTCCTAAAACAATGAGCCACTGGGTCCAGACAATTCATACTGCTTTTTTGTTGGTTTTCTTCTTCTGAAATCGGTCTTGAAAGTAAAGACTTGAGTGGGGTTTGAACTCACCATCTCCTGATCATGAGGCAGCGTCCTAACACACTGAGCCACTGGGTCCAGACAATTCACACTGCTTTTGTTTGTTTAGTTCTCCTGAAATTGGTCTTGAAAGTAAAGACTTGAGTGGGGGACTATAGCCCATGGTCCCGGAGTGATTTTCGTCTTTTTTTCAAATCCTCGTTTTTCATTTTTGACCATGGGCTGTAGCCCATCTCAGACGGCATACTATAGCATGCTGTTTTTCATCATTTTTGAGGATTTGAAAAAAAGACGAAAATCACTCGAGACAATGGTCCCGGAGTGATTTTCGTCTTTTTTTCAAATCCTCGTTTTTCATTTTTGACCATGGGCTGTAGCCCATCTCAGATGGCATACTATAGCATGCTGTTTTTCATCATTTTTGAGGATTTGAAAAAAAGACGGAAATCACTCGAGACAATGGACTATAGCCCATGGTCTCGGAGTGATTTTCGTCTTTTTTTCAAATCCTCGTTTTTCATAATTTTTGACCATGGGCTGTAGCCCATCTCAGACGGCATACTATAGCATGCCGTTTTTCATCATTTTTGAGGATTTGAAAAAAAGACGAAAATCACTCGAGACAATGGACTATAGCCCATGGTCTCGGACTCTCGGAGTGATTTTCGTCTTTTTTTCAAATCCTCGTTTTTCATTTTTGACCATGGGCTGTAGCCCTTCTCAGACGGCATACTATAGCATACCGTTTTTCATCATTTTTGAGGATTTGAAAAAAAGACGGAAATCACTCGAGACAATGGACTATAGCCCATGGTCTCGGAGTGATTTTCGTCTTTTTCTCAAATCCTCATTTACATCATTTTTGACCATGGGCTGTAGCCCATCTCAGACGGCATACTATAGCATGCTGTTTTTCATCATTTTTGAGGATTTGAAAAAAAGACGAAAATCACTCGAGACAATGGACTATAGCCCATGGTCCCGGAGTTATTTTCGTCTTTTTTTCAAATCCTCGTTTTTGACCATGGGCTGTAGCCCATCTCAGACGGCATACTATAGCATGCCGTTTTTCATCATCAAGACTGGGGTGGGATTGCACCCTGGACCTTTATTTTTTAGTTTGAACTTGAGTGGGGTTTGAACTCACCATCTCCCTATCATGTGGCAGCGTCCTAACACACTGAGCGACTGGGTCCAGACAATTCACACTGCTTTTTTGTTGGTTTTCTTCTTCTGAAATCGGTCTTGAAAGTAAAGACTTGAGTGGGGTTTGAACTCACCATCTCCCGATCATGTGGCAGCGTCCTAACACACTGAGCCACTGGGTCCAGACAATTCACACTGCTTTTTTGTTGGTTTTTTTCTTCTGAAATCGGTCTTGAAAGTAAAGACTTGAGTAGGGTTTGAACTCACGATCTCCCGATCATGTGGCAGCGTCCTAAAACACTGAGGAACTGGTTCCAGACAATTCACACTGCTTTTGTTTGTTTAGTTCTCCTGAAATTGGTCTTGAAAGTAAAGACTTGAGTGGGGGACTATAGCCCATGGTCTCGGAGTGATTCTCGTCTTTTTTTCAAATGCTCGTTTTTCATTTTTGACCATGGGCTGTAGCCCATCTCAGACGGCATACTATAGCATGCCGTTTTTCATCATTTTTGAGGATTTGAAAAAAAGACGAAAATCACTCGAGACAATGGACTATAGCCCATGGTCTCGGAGTGATTTTCGTCTTTTTCTCAAATCCTCGTTTTTCATTTTTGACCATGGGCTGTAGCCCATCTCAGATGGCATACTATAGCATGCCGTTTTTCATCATTTTTGAGGATTTGAAAAAAAGACGGAAATCACTCGAGACAATGGACTATAGCCCATGGTCTCGGAGTGATTTTTGTCTTTTTTTCAAATCCTTGTTTTTCATTTTTGACCATGGGCTGTAGCCCATCTCAGACGGCATACTATAGCATGCCGTTTTTCATCATTTTTGAGGATTTGAAAAAAAGACGGAAATCCCTCGAGACAATGGACTTATAGCCCATGGTCTCGGAGTGATTTTCGTCTTTTTTTCAAATCCTCGTTTTTCATAATTTTTGACCATGGGCTGTAGCCCATCTCAGACGGCATACTATAGCATGCCGTTTTTCATCATTTTTGAGGATTTGAAAAAAAGACGAAAATCACTCGAGACAATGGACTATAGCCCATGGTCTCGGACTCTCGGAGTGATTTTCGTCTTTTTTTCAAATCCTCGTTTTTCATTTTTGACCATGGGCTGTAGCCCATCTCAGACGGCATACTATAGCATACCGTTTTTCATCATTTTTGAGGATTTGAAAAAAAGACGGAAATCACTCGAGACAATGGACTATAGCCCATGGTCTCGGAGTGATTTTCGTCTTTTTCTCAAATCCTCATTTACATCATTTTTGACCATGGGCTGTAGCCCATCTCAGACGGCATACTATAGCATGCTGTTTTTCATCATTTTTGAGGATTTGAAAAAAAGACGAAAATCACTCGAGACAATGGACTATAGCCCATGGTCTCGGAGTGATTTTCGTCTTTTTTCAAATCCTCGTTTTTGACCATGGGCTGCAGCCCATCTCAGACGGCATACTATAGCATGCCGTTTTTCATCATTTTTGAGGATTTGAAAAAAAGACGAAAATCACTCGAGACAATGGACTATAGCCCATGGTCTCGGAGTGATTTTCGTCTTTTTCTCAAATCCTCGTTTTTCATTTTTGACCATGGGCTGTAGCCCATCTCAGATGTTATACTATAGCATGCCGTTTTTCATCATTTTTGAGGATTTGAAAAAAAGACGGAAATCACTCGAGACAATGGACTATAGCCCATGGTCTCGGAGGGATTTTTGTATTTTTTCAAATCCTCGTTTTTGACCATGGGCTGCAGCCCATCTCAGACGGCATACTATAGCATGCCGTTTTTCATCATCAAGAATGGGGTGGGATTGCATCTTGGACCTTTATTTTTTGGTTTGAACTTGAGTGGGGTTTGAACTCACCATCTCCCAATCATGTGGCGGCGTCCTAAAACTATGAGCCACTGGGTCCAGACAATTCATACTGCTTTTTTGTTGGTTTTCTTCTTCTGAAATCGGTCTTGAAAGTAAAGACTTGAGTGGGGTTTGAACTCACCATCTCCTGATCATGAGGCAGCGTCCTAACACACTGAGCCACTGGGTCCAGATAATTCACACTGCTTTTGTTTGTTTAGTTCTCCTGAAATTGGTCTTGAAAGTAAGGACTTGAGTGGGGGACTATAGCCCATGGTCTCGGAGTGATTTTCATCTTTTTTTTAAATCCTCGTTTTTCATTTTTGACCATGGGCTGTAGCCCATCTCAGACGGCGTACTATAGCATGCCGTTTTTCATCATTTTTGAGGATTTGAAAAAAAGACGGAAATCACTCAAGACAATGGACTATAGCCCATGGTCTCGGAGTGATTTTCGTCTTTTTCTCAAATCCTCGTTTTTCATTTTTGACCATGGGCTGTAGCCCATCTCAGGTGGCATACTATAGCATGCCGTTTTTCATCATTTTTGAGGATTTGAAAAAAAGACGGAAATCACTCGAGACAATGGACTATAGCCCATGGTCTCGGAGTGATTTTTGTCTTTTTTTCAAATCCTCGTTTTTCATAATTTTTGACCATGGGCTGTAGCCCATCTCAGACGGCATACTATAGCATGCCGTTTTTCATCATTTTTGAGGATTTGAAAAAAAGACGGAAATCCCTCGAGACAATGGACTATAGCCCATGGTCTCGGACTCTCGGAGTGATTTTCGTCTTTTTTTCAAATCCTCGTTTTTCATTTTTGACCATGGGCTGTAGCCCATCTCAGACGGCATACTATAGCATACCGTTTTTCATCATTTTTGAGGATTTGAAAAAAAGACGGAAATCACTCGAGACAATGGACTATAGCCCATGGTCTCGGAGTGATTTTCGTCTTTTTCTCAAATCCTCATTTACATCATTTTTGACCATGGGCTGTAGCCCATCTCAGACGGCATACTATAGCATGCTGTTTTTCATAATTTTTGAGGATTTGAAAAAAAGACGAAAATCACTCGAGACAATGGACTATAGCCCATGGTCTCGGAGTGATTTCGTCTTTTTTCAAATCCTCGTTTTTGACCATGGGCTGCAGCCCATCTCAGACGGCATACTATAGCATGCCGTTTTTCATCATTTTTGAGGATTTGAAAAAAAGACGAAAATCACTCGAGACAATGGACTATAGCCCATGGTCTCGGAGTGATTTTCGTCTTTTTCTCAAATCCTCGTTTTTCATTTTTGACCATGGGCTGTAGCCCATCTCAGATGGCATACTATAGCATGCCGTTTTTCATCATTTTTGAGGATTTGAAAAAAAGACGGAAATCACTCGAGACAATGGACTATAGCCCATGGTCTCGGAGTGATTTTTGTCTTTTTTTCAAATCCTCGTTTTTCATTTTTGACCATGGGCTGTAGCCCATCTCAGACGGCATACTATAGCATGCCGTTTTTCATCATTTTTGAGGATTTTAAAAAAAGACGGAAATCCCTCGAGACAATGGACTTATAGCCCATGGTCTCGGAGTGATTTTCGTCTTTTTTTCAAATCCTCGTTTTTCATAATTTTTTACCATGGGCTGTAGCCCATCTCAGACGGCATACTATAGCATGCCGTTTTTCATCATTTTTGAGGATTTGAAAAAAATACGAAAATCACTCGAGACAATGGACTATAGCCCATGGTCTCGGACTCTCGGAGTGATTTTCGTCTTTTTTTCAAATCCTCGTTTTTCATTTTTGACCATGGGCTGTAGCCCATCTCAGACGGCATACTATAGCATACCGTTTTTCATCATTTTTGAGGATTTGAAAAAAAGACGGAAATCACTCGAGACAATGGACTATAGCCCATGGTCTCGGAGTGATTTTCGTCTTTTTCTCAAATCCTCATTTACATCATTTTTGACCATTGGCTGTAGCCCATCTCAGACGGCATACTATAGCATGCTGTTTTTCATCATTTTTGAGGATTTGAAAAAAAGACGAAAATCACTCGAGACAATGGACTATAGCCCATGGTCTCGGAGTGATTTCGTCTTTTTTCAAATCCTCGTTTTTGACCATGGGCTGCAGCCCATCTCAGACGGCATACTATAGCATGCCGTTTTTCATCATTTTTGAGGATTTGAAAAAAAGACGAAAATCACTCGAGACAATGGACTATAGCCCATGGTCTCGGAGTGATTTTCGTCTTTTTCTCAAATCCTCGTTTTTCATTTTTGACCATGGGCTGTAGCCCATCTCAGATGGCATACTATAGCATGCCGTTTTTCATCATTTTTGAGGATTTGAAAAAAAGACGGAAATCACTCGAGACAATGGACTATAGCCCATGGTCTCGGAGTGATTTTTGTCTTTTTTTCAAATCCTCGTTTTTCATTTTTGACCATGGGCTGTAGCCCATCTCAGACGGCATACTATAGCATGCCGTTTTTCATCATTTTTGAGGATTTAAAAAAAAGACGGAAATCCCTCGAGACAATGGACTTATAGCCCATGGTCTCGGAGTGATTTTCGTCTTTTTTTCAAATCCTCGTTTTTCATAATTTTTGACCATGGGCTGTAGCCCATCTCAGACGGCATACTATAGCATGCCGTTTTTCATCATTTTTGAGGATTTGAAAAAAAAACGAAAATCACTCGAGACAATGGACTATAGCCCATGGTCTCGGACTCTCGGAGTGATTTTCGTCTTTTTTTCAAATCCTCGTTTTTCATTTTTGACCATGGGCTGTAGCCCATCTCAGACGGCATACTATAGCATACCGTTTTTCATCATTTTTGAGGATTTGAAAAAAAGACGGAAATCACTCGAGACAATGGACTATAGCCCATGGTCTCGGAGTGATTTTCGTCTTTTTCTCAAATCCTCATTTACATCATTTTTGACCATGGGCTGTAGCCCATCTCAGACGGCATACTATAGCATGCTGTTTTTCATCATTTTTGAGGATTTGAAAAAAAGACGAAAATCACTCGAGACAATGGACTATAGCCCATGGTCCCGGAGTTATTTTCGTCTTTTTTTCAAATCCTCGTTTTTGACCATGGGCTGTAGCCCATCTCAGACGGCATACTATAGCATGCCGTTTTTCATCATCAAGACTGGGGTGGGATTGCACCCTGGACCTTTATTTTTTAGTTTGAACTTGAGTGGGGTTTGAACTCACCATCTCCCTATCATGTGGCAGCGTCCTAACACACTGAGCGACTGGGTCCAGACAATTCACACTGCTTTTTTGTTGGTTTTCTTCTTCTGAAATCGGTCTTGAAAGTAAAGACTTGAGTGGGGTTTGAACTCACCATCTCCCGATCATGTGGCAGCGTCCTAACACACTGAGCCACTGGGTCCAGACAATTCACACTGCTTTTTTGTTGGTTTTTTTCTTCTGAAATCGGTCTTGAAAGTAAAGACTTGAGTAGGGTTTGAACTCACGATCTCCCGATCATGTGGCAGCGTCCTAAAACACTGAGGAACTGGTTCCAGACAATTCACACTGCTTTTGTTTGTTTAGTTCTCCTGAAATTGGTCTTGAAAGTAAAGACTTGAGTGGGGGACTATAGCCCATGGTCTCGGAGTGATTCTCGTCTTTTTTTCAAATGCTCGTTTTTCATTTTTGACCATGGGCTGTAGCCCATCTCAGACGGCATACTATAGCATGCCGTTTTTCATCATTTTTGAGGATTTGAAAAAAAGACGAAAATCACTCGAGACAATGGACTATAGCCCATGGTCTCGGAGTGATTTTCGTCTTTTTCTCAAATCCTCGTTTTTCATTTTTGACCATGGGCTGTAGCCCATCTCAGATGGCATACTATAGCATGCCGTTTTTCATCATTTTTGAGGATTTGAAAAAAAGACGGAAATCACTCGAGACAATGGACTATAGCCCATGGTCTCGGAGTGATTTTTGTCTTTTTTTCAAATCCTTGTTTTTCATTTTTGACCATGGGCTGTAGCCCATCTCAGACGGCATACTATAGCATGCCGTTTTTCATCATTTTTGAGGATTTGAAAAAAAGACGGAAATCCCTCGAGACAATGGACTTATAGCCCATGGTCTCGGAGTGATTTTCGTCTTTTTTTCAAATCCTCGTTTTTCATAATTTTTGACCATGGGCTGTAGCCCATCTCAGACGGCATACTATAGCATGCCGTTTTTCATCATTTTTGAGGATTTGAAAAAAAGACGAAAATCACTCGAGACAATGGACTATAGCCCATGGTCTCGGACTCTCGGAGTGATTTTCGTCTTTTTTTCAAATCCTCGTTTTTCATTTTTGACCATGGGCTGTAGCCCATCTCAGACGGCATACTATAGCATACCGTTTTTCATCATTTTTGAGGATTTGAAAAAAAGACGGAAATCACTCGAGACAATGGACTATAGCCCATGGTCTCGGAGTGATTTTCGTCTTTTTCTCAAATCCTCATTTACATCATTTTTGACCATGGGCTGTAGCCCATCTCAGACGGCATACTATAGCATGCTGTTTTTCATCATTTTTGAGGATTTGAAAAAAAGACGAAAATCACTCGAGACAATGGACTATAGCCCATGGTCTCGGAGTGATTTTCGTCTTTTTTCAAATCCTCGTTTTTGACCATGGGCTGCAGCCCATCTCAGACGGCATACTATAGCATGCCGTTTTTCATCATTTTTGAGGATTTGAAAAAAAGACGAAAATCACTCGAGACAATGGACTATAGCCCATGGTCTCGGAGTGATTTTCGTCTTTTTCTCAAATCCTCGTTTTTCATTTTTGACCATGGGCTGTAGCCCATCTCAGATGTTATACTATAGCATGCCGTTTTTCATCATTTTTGAGGATTTGAAAAAAAGACGGAAATCACTCGAGACAATGGACTATAGCCCATGGTCTCGGAGGGATTTTTGTATTTTTTCAAATCCTCGTTTTTGACCATGGGCTGCAGCCCATCTCAGACGGCATACTATAGCATGCCGTTTTTCATCATCAAGAATGGGGTGGGATTGCATCTTGGACCTTTATTTTTTGGTTTGAACTTGAGTGGGGTTTGAACTCACCATCTCCCAATCATGTGGCGGCGTCCTAAAACTATGAGCCACTGGGTCCAGACAATTCATACTGCTTTTTTGTTGGTTTTCTTCTTCTGAAATCGGTCTTGAAAGTAAAGACTTGAGTGGGGTTTGAACTCACCATCTCCTGATCATGAGGCAGCGTCCTAACACACTGAGCCACTGGGTCCAGATAATTCACACTGCTTTTGTTTGTTTAGTTCTCCTGAAATTGGTCTTGAAAGTAAGGACTTGAGTGGGGGACTATAGCCCATGGTCTCGGAGTGATTTTCATCTTTTTTTTAAATCCTCGTTTTTCATTTTTGACCATGGGCTGTAGCCCATCTCAGACGGCGTACTATAGCATGCCGTTTTTCATCATTTTTGAGGATTTGAAAAAAAGACGGAAATCACTCAAGACAATGGACTATAGCCCATGGTCTCGGAGTGATTTTCGTCTTTTTCTCAAATCCTCGTTTTTCATTTTTGACCATGGGCTGTAGCCCATCTCAGGTGGCATACTATAGCATGCCGTTTTTCATCATTTTTGAGGATTTGAAAAAAAGACGGAAATCACTCGAGACAATGGACTATAGCCCATGGTCTCGGAGTGATTTTTGTCTTTTTTTCAAATCCTCGTTTTTCATAATTTTTGACCATGGGCTGTAGCCCATCTCAGACGGCATACTATAGCATGCCGTTTTTCATCATTTTTGAGGATTTGAAAAAAAGACGGAAATCCCTCGAGACAATGGACTATAGCCCATGGTCTCGGACTCTCGGAGTGATTTTCGTCTTTTTTTCAAATCCTCGTTTTTCATTTTTGACCATGGGCTGTAGCCCATCTCAGACGGCATACTATAGCATACCGTTTTTCATCATTTTTGAGGATTTGAAAAAAAGACGGAAATCACTCGAGACAATGGACTATAGCCCATGGTCTCGGAGTGATTTTCGTCTTTTTCTCAAATCCTCATTTACATCATTTTTGACCATGGGCTGTAGCCCATCTCAGACGGCATACTATAGCATGCTGTTTTTCATAATTTTTGAGGATTTGAAAAAAAGACGAAAATCACTCGAGACAATGGACTATAGCCCATGGTCTCGGAGTGATTTCGTCTTTTTTCAAATCCTCGTTTTTGACCATGGGCTGCAGCCCATCTCAGACGGCATACTATAGCATGCCGTTTTTCATCATTTTTGAGGATTTGAAAAAAAGACGAAAATCACTCGAGACAATGGACTATAGCCCATGGTCTCGGAGTGATTTTCGTCTTTTTCTCAAATCCTCGTTTTTCATTTTTGACCATGGGCTGTAGCCCATCTCAGATGGCATACTATAGCATGCCGTTTTTCATCATTTTTGAGGATTTGAAAAAAAGACGGAAATCACTCGAGACAATGGACTATAGCCCATGGTCTCGGAGTGATTTTTGTCTTTTTTTCAAATCCTCGTTTTTCATTTTTGACCATGGGCTGTAGCCCATCTCAGACGGCATACTATAGCATGCCGTTTTTCATCATTTTTGAGGATTTTAAAAAAAGACGGAAATCCCTCGAGACAATGGACTTATAGCCCATGGTCTCGGAGTGATTTTCGTCTTTTTTTCAAATCCTCGTTTTTCATAATTTTTGACCATGGGCTGTAGCCCATCTCAGACGGCATACTATAGCATGCCGTTTTTCATCATTTTTGAGGATTTGAAAAAAATACGAAAATCACTCGAGACAATGGACTATAGCCCATGGTCTCGGACTCTCGGAGTGATTTTCGTCTTTTTTTCAAATCCTCGTTTTTCATTTTTGACCATGGGCTGTAGCCCATCTCAGACGGCATACTATAGCATACCGTTTTTCATCATTTTTGAGGATTTGAAAAAAAGACGGAAATCACTCGAGACAATGGACTATAGCCCATGGTCTCGGAGTGATTTTCGTCTTTTTCTCAAATCCTCATTTACATCATTTTTGACCATTGGCTGTAGCCCATCTCAGACGGCATACTATAGCATGCTGTTTTTCATCATTTTTGAGGATTTGAAAAAAAGACGAAAATCACTCGAGACAATGGACTATAGCCCATGGTCTCGGAGTGATTTCGTCTTTTTTCAAATCCTCGTTTTTGACCATGGGCTGCAGCCCATCTCAGACGGCATACTATAGCATGCCGTTTTTCATCATTTTTGAGGATTTGAAAAAAAGACGAAAATCACTCGAGACAATGGACTATAGCCCATGGTCTCGGAGTGATTTTCGTCTTTTTCTCAAATCCTCGTTTTTCATTTTTGACCATGGGCTGTAGCCCATCTCAGATGGCATACTATAGCATGCCGTTTTTCATCATTTTTGAGGATTTGAAAAAAAGACGGAAATCACTCGAGACAATGGACTATAGCCCATGGTCTCGGAGTGATTTTTGTCTTTTTTTCAAATCCTCGTTTTTCATTTTTGACCATGGGCTGTAGCCCATCTCAGACGGCATACTATAGCATGCCGTTTTTCATCATTTTTGAGGATTTAAAAAAAAGACGGAAATCCCTCGAGACAATGGACTTATAGCCCATGGTCTCGGAGTGATTTTCGTCTTTTTTTCAAATCCTCGTTTTTCATAATTTTTGACCATGGGCTGTAGCCCATCTCAGACGGCATACTATAGCATGCCGTTTTTCATCATTTTTGAGGATTTGAAAAAAATACGAAAATCACTCGAGACAATGGACTATAGCCCATGGTCTCGGACTCTCGGAGTGATTTTCGTCTTTTTTTCAAATCCTCGTTTTTCATTTTTGACCATGGGCTGTAGCCCATCTCAGACGGCATACTATAGCATACCGTTTTTCATCATTTTTGAGGATTTGAAAAAAAGACGGAAATCACTCGAGACAATGGACTATAGCCCATGGTCTCGGAGTGATTTTCGTCTTTTTCTCAAATCCTCATTTACATCATTTTTGACCATGGGCTGTAGCCCATCTCAGACGGCATACTATAGCATGCTGTTTTTCATCATTTTTGAGGATTTGAAAAAAAGACGGAAATCACTCGAGACAATGGACTATAGCCCATGGTCTCGGAGTGATTTTCGTCTTTTTTTCAAATCCTCGTTTTTCATTTTTGACCATGGGCTGTAGCCCATCTCAGACGGCATACTATACCATGCCGTTTTTCCTCATTTTTGAGGATTTGAAAAAAAGACGGAAATCACTCGAGACAATGGACTATAGCCCATGGTCTCGGAGTGATTTTCGTCTTTTTCTCAAATCCTCATTTACATCATTTTTGACCATGGGCTGTAGCCCATCTCAGACGGCATACTATAGCATGCTGTTTTTCATCATTTTTGAGGATTTGAAAAAAAGACGAAAATCACTCGAGACAATGGACTATAGCCCATGGTCTCGGAGTGATTTTCGTCTTTTTTCAAATCCTCGTTTTTGACCATGGGCTGCAGCCCATCTCAGACGGCATACTATAGCATGCCATTTTTCATCATTTTTGAGGATTTGAAAAAAAGACGAAAATCACTCGAGACAATGGACTATAGCCCATGGTCTCGGAGTGATTTTCGTCTTTTTCTCAAATCCTCGTTTTTCATTTTTGACCATGGGCTGTAGCCCATCTCAGATGGCATACTATAGCATGCCGTTTTTCATCATTTTTGAGGATTTGAAAAAAAGACGGAAATCACTCGAGACAATGGACTATAGCCCATGGTCTCGGAGTGATTTTTGTCTTTTTTTCAAATCCTCGTTTTTCATTTTTGACCATGGGCTGTAGCCCATCTCAGACGGCCTACTATAGCATGCCGTTTTTCATCATTTTTGAGGATTTTAAAAAAAGACGGAAATCCCTCGAGACAATGGACTTATAGCCCATGGTCTCGGAGTGATTTTCGTCTTTTTTTCAAATCCTCGTTTTTCATAATTTTTGACCATGGGCTGTAGCCCATCTCAGACGGCATACTATAGCATGCCGTTTTTCATCATTTTTGAGGATTTGAAAAAAATACGAAAATCACTCGAGACAATGGACTATAGCCCATGGTCTCGGACTCTCGGAGTGATTTTCGTCTTTTTTTCAAATCCTCGTTTTTCATTTTTGACCATGGGCTGTAGCCCATCTCAGACGGCATACTATAGCATACCGTTTTTCATCATTTTTGAGGATTTGAAAAAGAAGACGGAAATCACTCGAGACAATGGACTATAGCCCATGGTCTCGGAGTGATTTTCGTCTTTTTCTCAAATCCTCATTTACATCATTTTTGACCATGGGCTGTAGCCCATCTCAGACGGCATACTATAGCATGCTGTTTTTCATCATTTTTGAGGATTTGAAAAAAAGACGAAAATCACTCGAGACAATGGACTATAGCCCATGGTCTCGGAGTGATTTTCGTCTTTTTTCAAATCCTCGTTTTTGACCATGGGCTGCAGCCCATCTCAGACGGCATACTATAGCATGCCGTTTTTCATCATTTTTGAGGATTTGAAAAAAAGACGAAAATCACTCGAGACAATGGACTATAGCCCATGGTCTCGGAGTGATTTTCGTCTTTTTCTCAAATCCTCGTTTTTCATTTTTGACCATGGGCTGTAGCCCATCTCAGATGGCATACTATAGCATGCCGTTTTTCATCATTTTTGAGGATTTGAAAAAAAGACGGAAATCACTCGAGACAATGGACTATAGCCCATGGTCTCGGAGTGATTTTTGTCTTTTTTTCAAATCCTCGTTTTTCATTTTTGACCATGGGCTGTAGCCCATCTCAGACGGCCTACTATAGCATGCCGTTTTTCATCATTTTTGAGGATTTTAAAAAAAGACGGAAATCCCTCGAGACAATGGACTTATAGCCCATGGTCTCGGAGTGATTTTCGTCTTTTTTTCAAATCCTCGTTTTTCATAATTTTTGACCATGGGCTGTAGCCCATCTCAGACGGCATACTATAGCATGCCGTTTTTCATCATTTTTGAGGATTTGAAAAAAATACGAAAATCACTCGAGACAATGGACTATAGCCCATGGTCTCGGACTCTCGGAGTGATTTTCGTCTTTTTTTCAAATCCTCGTTTTTCATTTTTGACCATGGGCTGTAGCCCATCTCAGACGGCATACTATAGCATACCGTTTTTCATCATTTTTGAGGATTTGAAAAAGAAGACGGAAATCACTCGAGACAATGGACTATAGCCCATGGTCTCGGAGTGATTTTCGTCTTTTTCTCAAATCCTCATTTACATCATTTTTGACCATGGGCTGTAGCCCATCTCAGACGGCATACTATAGCATGCTGTTTTTCATCATTTTTGAGGATTTGAAAAAAAGACGGAAATCACTCGAGACAATGGACTATAGCCCATGGTCTCGGAGTGATTTTCGTCTTTTTTTCAAATCCTCGTTTTTCATTTTTGACCATGGGCTGTAGCCCATCTCAGACGGCATACTATAGCATGCTGTTTTTCATCATTTTTGAGGATTTGAAAAAAAGACGGAAATCACTCGAGACAATGGACTATAGCCCATGGTCTCGGAGTGATTTTCGTCTTTTTTTCAAATCCTCGTTTTTCATTTTTGACCATGGGCTGTAGCCCATCTCAGACGGCATACTATAGCATGCTGTTTTTCATCATTTTTGAGGATTTGAAAAAAAGACGAAAATCACTCGAGACAATGGACTATAGCCCATGGTCTCGGAGTGATTTTCGTCTTTTTTCAAATCCTCGTTTTTGACCATGGGCTGCAGCCCATCTCAGACGGCATACTATAGCATGCCGTTTTTCATCATTTTTGAGGATTTGAAAAAAAGACGAAAATCACTCGAGACAATGGACTATAGCCCATGGTCTCGGAGTGATTTTCGTCTTTTTCTCAAATCCTCGTTTTTCATTTTTGACCATGGGCTGTAGCCCATGGTCAAGGAGTGATTTTCGTTTTTTTCTCAAATCCTCATTTACATCATTTTTGACCATGGGCTGTAGCCCATCTCAGACGGCATACTATAGCATGCCGTTTTTCATCATTTTTGAGGATTTGAAAAAAAGACGGAAATCACTCGAGACAATGGACTATAGCCCATGGTCTCGGAGTGATTTTTGTATTTTTTCAAATCCTCGTTTTTGACCATGGGCTGCAGCCCATCTCAGACGGCATACTATAGCATGCCGTTTTTCATCATCAAGAATGGGGTGGGATTGCATCCTGGACCTTTATTTTTTGGTTTGAACTTGAGTGGGGTTTGAACTCACCATCTCCCAATCATATGGCGGCGTCCTAAAACAATGAGCCACTGGGTCCAGACAATTCATACTGCTTTTTTGTTGGTTTTCTTCTTCTGAAATCGGTCTTGAAAGTAAAGACTTGAGTGGGGTTTGAACTCACCATCTCCTGATCATGAGGCAGCGTCCTAACACACTGAGCCACTGGGTCCAGACAATTCACACTGCTTTTGTTTGTTTAGTTCTCCTGAAATTGGTCTTGAAAGTAAAGACTTGAGTGGGGGACTATAGCCCATGGTCTCGGAGTGATTTTCGTCTTTTTTTAAAATCCTCGTTTTTCATTTTTGACCATGGGCTGTAGCCCATCTCAGACGGCGTACTATAGCATGCCGTTTTTCATCATTTTTGAGGATTTGAAAAAAAGACGGAAATCACTCAAGACAATGGACTATAGCCCATGGTCTCGGAGTGATTTTCGTCTTTTTCTCAAATCCTCGTTTTTCATTTTTGACCATGGGCTGTAGCCCATCTCAGGTGGCATACTATAGCATGCCGTTTTTCATCATTTTTGAGGATTTGAAAAAAAGACGGAAATCACTCGAGACAATGGACTATAGCCCATGGTCTCGGAGTGATTTTCGTCTTTTTCTCAAATCCTCGTTTTTCATTTTTGACCATGGGCTGTAGCCAGGGCAGGAATTTCACGGCGGCCACGGCGGCCATGGCCGTCGTTGCCCCTCTCTTTGGCCGTGTGCCCCTCGAAAAAGTATATGCCCATACGGCCACAGTGGCCGTGGTGCCCCGACCGGCGCCCACAGAAGTTCATTTTACCGTTTATCGCAATTTTCCAGTCATTACGGTAACCAATGTTCCCCTCACGTCCCGCGCAGAACAAATTTGTGTTGTAGTTGTGTTGCCATTTGCAAAGTGGTTTGATTATTTTGCGGTACTTTGCCTTAATAACTACCCCCGCTGCCGCTGGTCGTCATGACGCGCGCATACACACACACACACACACACACACACACCCGCACGCCTCCTCCTCCGCGCCACACATACACGCACTGACAGAGTAAACAGAGGGCATTTAGCCCACACGCTGCCTACTAGTGTAGCTAATCTAGCTATCCGGTCAAACTGCAACTATCACTCAAAACAAAACAATGTTTCCTACAGTTGCGACAGTGTGGCGGTCCTACGTCACATGTATTAACGTTGGTCGGACATGGTCCAGCTGATTTCCTTTTGTCTAATGCGAAACAGCGTGGCTGTCCATACAAGGAGGAGATCTACCGAATCTATCTAGCCCACCAAAACAAACATAAATGTACTTTTGCGTCGCATTATGGATAGCGACAGAAAGACACCATGGATATAATTAAACAATTGTTCCCCTGTGCACAGCACACACTGTCTCCAGGTAAGAACAAAAAACTGATTTGAAGCTGCACTTTCACTTTGTGTTGACTTACTGCAGAGTCCTCAGTCCTGCAGCGGTGCAGCCCCACAATGGAGAAATTATCTTATCTGTCACTAACCTCTCTACAATGCCATGTTATTCAATATATTAGTTTAGCACAAAATATAGGCTTTTCTAAACCAAGCCCTTATTCAAAAGTTATGTAGGCTGTCATTGTATTTTATGTGAATTAACTCAGTTTAACCCAATGATCCTCAGCCATTTAAATTTCAAGGACCCCCAAATTAAATTTATATTAATTAGCCTAGGGTGACAGCCTGACAGGGTCCTAGGCCATTTCATTATGATTTTCATCTCTGGACTGGGTCCCCAAAACATGTTTACAATATTTTACAACAGTAGCTACTTATATTTTGTTATTTAAAGCTGTGATTATTTATTTAAGAAGCACTGTTCTGAACCAATGTTCATCGGAAAATCATTTTTTAATTGATGGCCTTCATGCCCTGGCACTTGGCCTTGTGCCCTTAAAAAGTTGACCACACTAAAGGCCAAGTGGCCTTGCCCCTAAAAGGATGAAATTCCAGGCCTGGCTGTAGCCCATCTCAGATGGCATACTATAGCATGCCGTTTTTCATCATTTTTGAGGATTTGAAAAAAAGACGGAAATCACTCGAGACAATGGACTATAGCCCATGGTCTCGGAGTGATTTTTGTATTTTTTCAAATCCTCGTTTTTGACCATGGGCTGCAGCCCATCTCAGACGGCATACTATAGCATGCCGTTTTTCATCATCAAGAATGGGGTGGGATTGCATCCTGGACCTTTATTTTTTGGTTTGAACTTGAGTGGGGTTTGAACTCACCATCTCCCAATCATATGGCGGCGTCCTAAAACAATGAGCCACTGGGTCCAGACAATTCATACTGCTTTTTTGTTGGTTTTCTTCTTCTGAAATCGGTCTTGAAAGTAAAGACTTGAGTGGGGTTTGAACTCACCATCTCCTGATCATGAGGCAGCGTCCTAACACACTGAGCCACTGGGTCCAGACAATTCACACTGCTTTTGTTTGTTTAGTTCTCCTGAAATTGGTCTTGAAAGTAAAGACTTGAGTGGGGGACTATAGCCCATGGTCTCGGAGTGATTTTCGTCTTTTTTTTAAATCCTCGTTTTTCATTTTTGACCATGGGCTGTAGCCCATCTCAGACGGCGTACTATAGCATGCCGTTTTTCATCATTTTTGAGGATTTGAAAAAAAGACGGAAATCACTCAAGACAATGGACTATAGCCCATGGTCTCGGAGTGATTTTCGTCTTTTTCTCAAATCCTCGTTTTTCATTTTTGACCATGGGCTGTAGCCCATCTCAGGTGGCATACTATAGCATGCCGTTTTTCATCATTTTTGAGGATTTGAAAAAAAGACGGAAATCACTCGAGACAATGGACTATAGCCCATGGTCTCGGAGTGATTTTTGTCTTTTTTTCAAATCATCGTTTTTCATTTTTGACCATGGGCTGTAGCCCATCTCAGACGGCATATAGCATGCCGTTTTTCATCATTTTTGAGGATTTGAAAAAAAGACGGAAATCCCTCGAGACAATGGACTTATAGCCCATGGTCTCGGAGTGATTTTCGTCTTTTTTTCAAATCCTCGTTTTTCATAATTTTTGACCATGGGCTGTAGCCCATCTCAGACGGCATACTATAGCATGCCGTTTTTCATCATTTTTGAGGATTTGAAAAAAAGACGAAAATCACTCGAGACAATGGACTATAGCCCATGGTCTCGGACTCTCGGAGTGATTTTCGTCTTTTTTTCAAATCCTCGTTTTTCATTTTTGACCATGGGCTGTAGCCCATCTCAGACGGCATACTATAGCATACCGTTTTTCATCATTTTTGAGGATTTGAAAAAAAGACGGAAATCACTCGAGACAATGGACTATAGCCCATGGTCTCGGAGTGATTTTCGTCTTTTTCTCAAATCCTCATTTACATCATTTTTGACCATGGGCTGTAGCCCATCTCAGACGGCATACTATAGCATGCTGTTTTTCATCATTTTTGAGGATTTGAAAAAAAGACGAAAATCACTCGAGACAATGGACTATAGCCCATGGTCTCGGAGTGATTTTCGTCTTTTTTCAAATCCTCGTTTTTGACCATGGGCTGCAGCCCATCTCAGACGGCATACTATAGCATGCCGTTTTTCATCATTTTTGAGGATTTGAAAAAAAGACGAAAATCACTCGAGACAATGGACTATAGCCCATGGTCTCGGAGTGATTTTTGTATTTTTTCAAATCCTCGTTTTTGACCATGGGCTGCAGCCCATCTCAGACGGCATACTATAGCATGCCGTTTTTCATCATTTTTGAGGATTTGAAAAAAAGACGAAAATCACTCGAGACAATGGACTATAGCCCATGGTCTCGGAGTGATTTTCGTCTTTTTCTCAAATCCTCGTTTTTCATTTTTGACCATGGGCTGTAGCCCATGGTCAAGGAGTGATTTTCGTTTTTTTCTCAAATCCTCATTTACATCATTTTTGACCATGGGCTGTAGCCCATCTCAGACGGCATACTATAGCATGCCGTTTTTCATCATTTTTGAGGATTTGAAAAAAAGACGGAAATCACTCGAGACAATGGACTATAGCCCATGGTCTCGGAGTGATTTTTGTATTTTTTCAAATCCTCGTTTTTGACCATGGGCTGCAGCCCATCTCAGACGGCATACTATAGCATGCCGTTTTTCATCATCAAGAATGGGGTGGGATTGCATCCTGGACCTTTATTTTTTGGTTTGAACTTGAGTGGGGTTTGAACTCACCATCTCCCAATCATATGGCGGCGTCCTAAAACAATGAGCCACTGGGTCCAGACAATTCATACTGCTTTTTTGTTGGTTTTCTTCTTCTGAAATCGGTCTTGAAAGTAAAGACTTGAGTGGGGTTTGAACTCACCATCTCCTGATCATGAGGCAGCGTCCTAACACACTGAGCCACTGGGTCCAGACAATTCACACTGCTTTTGTTTGTTTAGTTCTCCTGAAATTGGTCTTGAAAGTAAAGACTTGAGTGGGGGACTATAGCCCATGGTCTCGGAGTGATTTTCGTCTTTTTTTAAAATCCTCGTTTTTCATTTTTGACCATGGGCTGTAGCCCATCTCAGACGGCGTACTATAGCATGCCGTTTTTCATCATTTTTGAGGATTTGAAAAAAAGACGGAAATCACTCAAGACAATGGACTATAGCCCATGGTCTCGGAGTGATTTTCGTCTTTTTCTCAAATCCTCGTTTTTCATTTTTGACCATGGGCTGTAGCCCATCTCAGGTGGCATACTATAGCATGCCGTTTTTCATCATTTTTGAGGATTTGAAAAAAAGACGGAAATCACTCGAGACAATGGACTATAGCCCATGGTCTCGGAGTGATTTTCGTCTTTTTCTCAAATCCTCGTTTTTCATTTTTGACCATGGGCTGTAGCCCATCTCAGATGGCATACTATAGCATGCCGTTTTTCATCATTTTTGAGGATTTGAAAAAAAGACGGAAATCACTCGAGACAATGGACTATAGCCCATGGTCTCGGAGTGATTTTTGTATTTTTTCAAATCCTCGTTTTTGACCATGGGCTGCAGCCCATCTCAGACGGCATACTATAGCATGCCGTTTTTCATCATCAAGAATGGGGTGGGATTGCATCCTGGACCTTTATTTTTTGGTTTGAACTTGAGTGGGGTTTGAACTCACCATCTCCCAATCATATGGCGGCGTCCTAAAACAATGAGCCACTGGGTCCAGACAATTCATACTGCTTTTTTGTTGGTTTTCTTCTTCTGAAATCGGTCTTGAAAGTAAAGACTTGAGTGGGGTTTGAACTCACCATCTCCTGATCATGAGGCAGCGTCCTAACACACTGAGCCACTGGGTCCAGACAATTCACACTGCTTTTGTTTGTTTAGTTCTCCTGAAATTGGTCTTGAAAGTAAAGACTTGAGTGGGGGACTATAGCCCATGGTCTCGGAGTGATTTTCGTCTTTTTTTTAAATCCTCGTTTTTCATTTTTGACCATGGGCTGTAGCCCATCTCAGACGGCGTACTATAGCATGCCGTTTTTCATCATTTTTGAGGATTTGAAAAAAAGACGGAAATCACTCAAGACAATGGACTATAGCCCATGGTCTCGGAGTGATTTTCGTCTTTTTCTCAAATCCTCGTTTTTCATTTTTGACCATGGGCTGTAGCCCATCTCAGGTGGCATACTATAGCATGCCGTTTTTCATCATTTTTGAGGATTTGAAAAAAAGACGGAAATCACTCGAGACAATGGACTATAGCCCATGGTCTCGGAGTGATTTTTGTCTTTTTTTCAAATCATCGTTTTTCATTTTTGACCATGGGCTGTAGCCCATCTCAGACGGCATATAGCATGCCGTTTTTCATCATTTTTGAGGATTTGAAAAAAAGACGGAAATCCCTCGAGACAATGGACTTATAGCCCATGGTCTCGGAGTGATTTTCGTCTTTTTTTCAAATCCTCGTTTTTCATAATTTTTGACCATGGGCTGTAGCCCATCTCAGACGGCATACTATAGCATGCCGTTTTTCATCATTTTTGAGGATTTGAAAAAAAGACGAAAATCACTCGAGACAATGGACTATAGCCCATGGTCTCGGACTCTCGGAGTGATTTTCGTCTTTTTTTCAAATCCTCGTTTTTCATTTTTGACCATGGGCTGTAGCCCATCTCAGACGGCATACTATAGCATACCGTTTTTCATCATTTTTGAGGATTTGAAAAAAAGACGGAAATCACTCGAGACAATGGACTATAGCCCATGGTCTCGGAGTGATTTTCGTCTTTTTCTCAAATCCTCATTTACATCATTTTTGACCATGGGCTGTAGCCCATCTCAGACGGCATACTATAGCATGCTGTTTTTCATCATTTTTGAGGATTTGAAAAAAAGACGAAAATCACTCGAGACAATGGACTATAGCCCATGGTCTCGGAGTGATTTTCGTCTTTTTTCAAATCCTCGTTTTTGACCATGGGCTGCAGCCCATCTCAGACGGCATACTATAGCATGCCGTTTTTCATCATTTTTGAGGATTTGAAAAAAAGACGAAAATCACTCGAGACAATGGACTATAGCCCATGGTCTCGGAGTGATTTTCGTCTTTTTCTCAAATCCTCATTTACATCATTTTTGACCATGGGCTGTAGCCCATCTCAGACGGCATACTATAGCATGCTGTTTTTCATCATTTTTGAGGATTTGAAAAAAAGACGAAAATCACTCGAGACAATGGACTATAGCCCATGGTCTCGGAGTGATTTTCGTCTTTTTTCAAATCCTCGTTTTTGACCATGGGCTGCAGCCCATCTCAGACGGCATACTATAGCATGCCGTTTTTCATCATTTTTGAGGATTTGAAAAAAAGACGAAAATCACTCGAGACAATGGACTATAGCCCATGGTCTCGGAGTGATTTTCGTCTTTTTCTCAAATCCTCGTTTTTCATTTTTGACCATGGGCTGTAGCCCATCTCAGATGGCATACTATAGCATGCCGTTTTTCATCATTTTTGAGGATTTGAAAAAAAGACGGAAATCACTCGAGACAATGGACTATAGCCCATGGTCTCGGAGTGATTTTTGTATTTTTTCAAATCCTCGTTTTTGACCATGGGCTGCAGCCCATCTCAGACGGCATACTATAGCATGCCGTTTTTCATCATCAAGAATGGGGTGGGATTGCATCCTGGACCTTTATTTTTTGGTTTGAACTTGAGTGGGGTTTGAACTCACCATCTCCCAATCATGTGGCGGCGTCCTAAAACAATGAGCCACTGGGTCCAGACAATTCATACTGCTTTTTTGTTGGTTTTCTTCTTCTGAAATCGGTCTTGAAAGTAAAGACTTGAGTGGGGTTTGAACTCACCATCTCCTGATCATGAGGCAGCGTCCTAACACACTGAGCCACTGGGTCCAGACAATTCACACTGCTTTTGTTTGTTTAGTTCTCCTGAAATTGGTCTTGAAAGTAAAGACTTGAGTGGGGGACTATAGCCCATGGTCTCGGAGTGATTTTCGTCTTTTTTTTAAATCCTCGTTTTTCATTTTTGACCATGGGCTGTAGCCCATCTCAGACGGCATACTATAGCATGCCGTTTTTCATCATTTTTGAGGATTTGAAAAAAAGACGGAAATCACTCAAGACAATGGACTATAGCCCATGGTCTCGGAGTGATTTTCGTCTTTTTCTCAAATCCTCGTTTTTCATTTTTGACCATGGGCTGTAGCCCATCTCAGGTGGCATACTATAGCATGCCGTTTTTCATCATTTTTGAGGATTTGAAAAAAAGACGGAAATCACTCGAGACAATGGACTATAGCCCATGGTCTCGGAGTGATTTTTGTCTTTTTTTCAAATCCTCGTTTTTCATTTTTGACCATGGGCTGTAGCCCATCTCAGACGGCATATAGCATGCCGTTTTTCATCATTTTTGAGGATTTGAAAAAAAGACGGAAATCCCTCGAGACAATGGACTTATAGCCCATGGTCTCGGAGTGATTTTCGTCTTTTTTTCAAATCCTCGTTTTTCATAATTTTTGACCATGGGCTGTAGCCCATCTCAGACGGCATACTATAGCATGCCGTTTTTCATCATTTTTGAGGATTTGAAAAAAAGACGAAAATCACTCGAGACAATGGACTATAGCCCATGGTCTCGGACTCTCGGAGTGATTTTCGTCTTTTTTTCAAATCCTCGTTTTTCATTTTTGACCATGGGCTGTAGCCCATCTCAGACGGCATACTATAGCATACCGTTTTTCATCATTTTTGAGGATTTGAAAAAAAGACGGAAATCACTCGAGACAATGGACTATAGCCCATGGTCTCGGAGTGATTTTCGTCTTTTTCTCAAATCCTCATTTACATCATTTTTGACCATGGGCTGTAGCCCATCTCAGACGGCATACTATAGCATGCTGTTTTTCATCATTTTTGAGGATTTGAAAAAAAGACGAAAATCACTCGAGACAATGGACTATAGCCCATGGTCTCGGAGTGATTTTCGTCTTTTTTAAAATCCTCGTTTTTGACCATGGGCTGCAGCCCATCTCAGATGGCATACTATAGCATGCCGTTTTTCATCATTTTTGAGGATTTGAAAAAAAGACGGAAATCACTCGAGACAATGGACTATAGCCCATGGTCTCGGAGTGATTTTTGTCTTTTTTTCAAATCCTCGTTTTTCATTTTTGACCATGGGCTGTAGCCCATCTCAGACGGCATACTATAGCATGCCGTTTTTCATCATTTTTGAGGATTTGAAAAAAAGACGGAAATCACTCGAGACAACCTCGAGACAATGGACTTATAGCCCATGGTCTCGGAGTGATTTTCGTCTTTTTTTCAAATCCTCGTTTTTCATAATTTTTGACCATGGGCTGTAGCCCATCTCAGACGGCATACTATAGCATGCCGTTTTTCATCATTTTTGAGGATTTGAAAAAAAGACGAAAATCACTCGAGACAATGGACTATAGCCCATGGTCTCGGACTCTCGGAGTGATTTTCGTCTTTTTTTCAAATCCTCGTTTTTCATTTTTGACCATGGGCTGTAGCCCATCTCAGACGGCATACTATAGCATACCGTTTTTCATCATTTTTGAGGATTTGAAAAAAAGACGGAAATCACTCGAGACAATGGACTATAGCCCATGGTCTCGGAGTGATTTTCGTCTTTTTCTCAAATCCTCATTTACATCATTTTTGACCATGGGCTGTAGCCCATCTCAGACGGCATACTATAGCATGCTGTTTTTCATCATTTTTGAGGATTTGAAAAAAAGACGGAAATCACTCGAGACAATGGACTATAGCCCATGGTCTCGGAGTGATTTTCGTCTTTTTTTCAAATCCTCGTTTTTCATTTTTGACCATGGGCTGTAGCCCATCTCAGACGGCATACTATACCATGCCGTTTTTCCTCATTTTTGAGGATTTGAAAAAAAGACGGAAATCACTCGAGACAATGGACTATAGCCCATGGTCTCGGAGTGATTTTCGTCTTTTTCTCAAATCCTCATTTACATCATTTTTGACCATGGGCTGTAGCCCATCTCAGACGGCATACTATAGCATGCTGTTTTTCATCATTTTTGAGGATTTGAAAAAAAGACGAAAATCACTCGAGACAATGGACTATAGCCCATGGTCTCGGAGTGATTTTCGTCTTTTTCTCAAATCCTCATTTACATCATTTTTGACCATGGGCTGTAGCCCATCTCAGACGGCATACTATAGCATGCTG
This sequence comes from Electrona antarctica, assembly GCF_951216825.1. Lineage (NCBI taxonomy): Eukaryota > Metazoa > Chordata > Actinopteri > Myctophiformes > Myctophidae > Electrona > Electrona antarctica. The sequence goes on from NW_027637746.1 coordinate 255,243, forward strand.
TTTTTCATCATTTTTGAGGATTTGAAAAAAAGACGAAAATCACTCGAGACAATGGACTATAGCCCATGGTCTCGGAGTGATTTTCGTCTTTTTTAAAATCCTCGTTTTTGACCATGGGCTGCAGCCCATCTCAGATGGCATACTATAGCATGCCGTTTTTCATCATTTTTGAGGATTTGAAAAAAAGACGGAAATCACTCGAGACAATGGACTATAGCCCATGGTCTCGGAGTGATTTTTGTCTTTTTTTCAAATCCTCGTTTTTCATTTTTGACCATGGGCTGTAGCCCATCTCAGACGGCATACTATAGCATGCCGTTTTTCATCATTTTTGAGGATTTGAAAAAAAGACGGAAATCACTCGAGACAACCTCGAGACAATGGACTTATAGCCCATGGTCTCGGAGTGATTTTCGTCTTTTTTTCAAATCCTCGTTTTTCATAATTTTTGACCATGGGCTGTAGCCCATCTCAGACGGCATACTATAGCATGCCGTTTTTCATCATTTTTGAGGATTTGAAAAAAAGACGAAAATCACTCGAGACAATGGACTATAGCCCATGGTCTCGGACTCTCGGAGTGATTTTCGTCTTTTTTTCAAATCCTCGTTTTTCATTTTTGACCATGGGCTGTAGCCCATCTCAGACGGCATACTATAGCATACCGTTTTTCATCATTTTTGAGGATTTGAAAAAAAGACGGAAATCACTCGAGACAATGGACTATAGCCCATGGTCTCGGAGTGATTTTCGTCTTTTTCTCAAATCCTCATTTACATCATTTTTGACCATGGGCTGTAGCCCATCTCAGACGGCATACTATAGCATGCTGTTTTTCATCATTTTTGAGGATTTGAAAAAAAGACGGAAATCACTCGAGACAATGGACTATAGCCCATGGTCTCGGAGTGATTTTCGTCTTTTTTTCAAATCCTCGTTTTTCATTTTTGACCATGGGCTGTAGCCCATCTCAGACGGCATACTATACCATGCCGTTTTTCCTCATTTTTGAGGATTTGAAAAAAAGACGGAAATCACTCGAGACAATGGACTATAGCCCATGGTCTCGGAGTGATTTTCGTCTTTTTCTCAAATCCTCATTTACATCATTTTTGACCATGGGCTGTAGCCCATCTCAGACGGCATACTATAGCATGCTGTTTTTCATCATTTTTGAGGATTTGAAAAAAAGACGAAAATCACTCGAGACAATGGACTATAGCCCATGGTCTCGGAGTGATTTTCGTCTTTTTTCAAATCCTCGTTTTTGACCATGGGCTGCAGCCCATCTCAGACGGCATACTATAGCATGCCGTTTTTCATCATTTTTGAGGATTTGAAAAAAAGACGAAAATCACTCGAGACAATGGACTATAGCCCATGGTCTCGGAGTGATTTTTGTATTTTTTCAAATCCTCGTTTTTGACCATGGGCTGCAGCCCATCTCAGACGGCATACTATAGCATGCCGTTTTTCATCATCAAGAATGGGGTGGGATTGCATCCTGGACCTTTATTTTTTGGTTTGAACTTGAGTGGGGTTTGAACTCACCATCTCCCAATCATGTGGCGGCGTCCTAAAACAATGAGCCACTGGGTCCAGACAATTCATACTGCTTTTTTGTTGGTTTTCTTCTTCTGAAATCGGTCTTGAAAGTAAAGACTAGAGTGGGGTTTGAACTCACCATCTCCTGATCATGAGGCAGCGTCCTAACACACTGAGCCACTGGGTCCAGACAATTCACACTGCTTTTGTTTGTTTAGTTCTCCTGAAATTGGTCTTGAAAGTAAAGACTTGAGTGGGGGACTATAGCCCATGGTCTCGGAGTGATTTTCGTCTTTTTTTAAAATCCTCGTTTTTCATTTTTGACCATGGGCTGTAGCCCATCTCAGACGGCATACTATAGCATGCCGTTTTTCATCATTTTTGAGGATTTGAAAAAAAGACGGAAATCACTCAAGACAATGGACTATAGCCCATGGTCTCGGAGTGATTTTCGTCTTTTTCTCAAAACCTCGTTTTTCATTTTTGACCATGGGCTGTAGCCCATCTCAGGTGGCATACTATAGCATGCCGTTTTTCATCATTTTTGAGGATTTGAAAAAAAGACGGAAATCACTCGAGACAATGGACTATAGCCCATGGTCTCGGAGTGATTTTTGTCTTTTTTTCAAATCCTCGTTTTTCATTTTTTACCATGGGCTGTAGCCCATCTCAGACGGCATATAGCATGCCGTTTTTCATCATTTTTGAGGATTTGAAAAAAAGACGGAAATCCCTCGAGACAATGGACTTATAGCCCATGGTCTCGGAGTGATTTTCGTCTTTTTTTCAAATCCTCGTTTTTCATAATTTTTGACCATGGGCTGTAGCCCATCTCAGACGGCATACTATAGCATGCCGTTTTTCATCATTTTTGAGGATTTGAAAAAAAGACGAAAATCACTCGAGACAATGGACTATAGCCCATGGTCTCGGACTCTCGGAGTGATTTTCGTCTTTTTTTCAAATCCTCGTTTTTCATTTTTGACCATGGGCTGTAGCCCATCTCAGACGGCATACTATAGCATACCGTTTTTCATCATTTTTGAGGATTTGAAAAAAAGACGGAAATCACTCGAGACAATGGACTATAGCCCATGGTCTCGGAGTGATTTTCGTCTTTTTCTCAAATCCTCATTTACATCATTTTTGACCATGGGCTGTAGCCCATCTCAGACGGCATACTATAGCATGCTGTTTTTCATCATTTTTGAGGATTTGAAAAAAAGACGAAAATCACTCGAGACAATGGACTATAGCCCATGGTCTCGGAGTGATTTTCGTCTTTTTTCAAATCCTCGTTTTTGACCATGGGCTGCAGCCCATCTCAGACGGCATACTATAGCATGCCGTTTTTCATCATTTTTGAGGATTTGAAAAAAAGACGAAAATCACTCGAGACAATGGACTATAGCCCATGGTCTCGGAGTGATTTTCGTCTTTTTCTCAAATCCTCGTTTTTCATTTTTGACCATGGGCTGTAGCCCATCTCAGATGGCATACTATAGCATGCCGTTTTTCATCATTTTTGAGGATTTGAAAAAAAGACGGAAATCACTCGAGACAATGGACTATAGCCCATGGTCTCGGAGTGATTTTTGTCTTTTTTTCAAATCCTCGTTTTTCATTTTTGACCATGGGCTGTAGCCCATCTCAGACGGCATACTATAGCATGCCGTTTTTCATCATTTTTGAGGATTTTAAAAAAAGACGGAAATCCCTCGAGACAATGGACTTATAGCCCATGGTCTCGGAGTGATTTTCGTCTTTTTTTCAAATCCTCGTTTTTCATAATTTTTGACCATGGGCTGTAGCCCATCTCAGACGGCATACTATAGCATGCCGTTTTTCATCATTTTTGAGGATTTGAAAAAAAGACGAAAATCACTCGAGACAATGGACTATAGCCCATGGTCTCGGACTCTCGGAGTGATTTTCGTCTTTTTTTCAAATCCTCGTTTTTCATTTTTGACCATGGGCTGTAGCCCATCTCAGACGGCATACTATAGCATACCGTTTTTCATCATTTTTGAGGATTTGAAAAAAAGACGGAAATCACTCGAGACAATGGACTATAGCCCATGGTCTCGGAGTGATTTTCGTCTTTTTCTCAAATCCTCATTTACATCATTTTTGACCATGGGCTGTAGCCCATCTCAGACGGCATACTATAGCATGCTGTTTTTCATCATTTTTGAGGATTTGAAAAAAAGACGAAAATCACTCGAGACAATGGACTATAGCCCATGGTCTCGGAGTGATTTTCGTCTTTTTTCAAATCCTCGTTTTTGACCATGGGCTGCAGCCCATCTCAGACGGCATACTATAGCATGCCGTTTTTCATCATTTTTGAGGATTTGAAAAAAAGACGAAAATCACTCGAGACAATGGACTATAGCCCATGGTCTCGGAGTGATTTTCGTCTTTTTCTCAAATCCTCGTTTTTCATTTTTGACCATGGGCTGTAGCCCATCTCAGATGGCATACTATAGCATGCCGTTTTTCATCATTTTTGAGGATTTGAAAAAAAGACGGAAATCACTCGAGACAATGGACTATAGCCCATGGTCTCGGAGTGATTTTTGTATTTTTTCAAATCCTCGTTTTTGACCATGGGCTGCAGCCCATCTCAGACGGCATACTATAGCATGCCGTTTTTCATCATCAAGAATGGGGTGGGATTGCATCCTGGACCTTTATTTTTTGGTTTGAACTTGAGTGGGGTTTGAACTCACCATCTCCCAATCATGTGGCGGCGTCCTAAAACAATGAGCCACTGGGTCCAGACAATTCATACTGCTTTTTTGTTGGTTTTCTTCTTCTGAAATCGGTCTTGAAAGTAAAGACTTGAGTGGGGTTTGAACTCACCATCTCCTGATCATGAGGCAGCGTCCTAACACACTGAGCCACTGGGTCCAGACAATTCACACTGCTTTTGTTTGTTTAGTTCTCCTGAAATTGGTCTTGAAAGTAAAGACTTGAGTGGGGGACTATAGCCCATGGTCTCGGAGTGATTTTCGTCTTTTTTTTAAATCCTCGTTTTTCATTTTTGACCATGGGCTGTAGCCCATCTCAGACGGCATACTATAGCATGCCGTTTTTCATCATTTTTGAGGATTTGAAAAAAAGACGGAAATCACTCAAGACAATGGACTATAGCCCATGGTCTCGGAGTGATTTTCGTCTTTTTCTCAAATCCTCGTTTTTCATTTTTGACCATGGGCTGTAGCCCATCTCAGGTGGCATACTATAGCATGCCGTTTTTCATCATTTTTGAGGATTTGAAAAAAAGACGGAAATCACTCGAGACAATGGACTATAGCCCATGGTCTCGGAGTGATTTTTGTCTTTTTTTCAAATCCTCGTTTTTCATTTTTGACCATGGGCTGTAGCCCATCTCAGACGGCATATAGCATGCCGTTTTTCATCATTTTTGAGGATTTGAAAAAAAGACGGAAATCCCTCGAGACAATGGACTTATAGCCCATGGTCTCGGAGTGATTTTCGTCTTTTTTTCAAATCCTCGTTTTTCATAATTTTTGACCATGGGCTGTAGCCCATCTCAGACGGCATACTATAGCATGCCGTTTTTCATCATTTTTGAGGATTTGAAAAAAAGACGGAAATCACTCGAGACAATGGACTATAGCCCATGGTCTCGGACTCTCGGAGTGATTTTCGTCTTTTTTTCAAATCCTCGTTTTTCATTTTTGACCATGGGCTGTAGCCCATCTCAGACGGCATACTATAGCATACCGTTTTTCATCATTTTTGAGGATTTGAAAAAAAGACGGAAATCACTCGAGACAATGGACTATAGCCCATGGTCTCGGAGTGATTTTCGTCTTTTTCTCAAATCCTCATTTACATCATTTTTGACCATGGGCTGTAGCCCATCTCAGACGGCATACTATAGCATGCTGTTTTTCATCATTTTTGAGGATTTGAAAAAAAGACGAAAATCACTCGAGACAATGGACTATAGCCCATGGTCTCGGAGTGATTTTCGTCTTTTTTCAAATCCTCGTTTTTGACCATGGGCTGCAGCCCATCTCAGACGGCATACTATAGCATGCCGTTTTTCATCATTTTTGAGGATTTGAAAAAAAGACGAAAATCACTCGAGACAATGGACTATAGCCCATGGTCTCGGAGTGATTTTCGTCTTTTTCTCAAATCCTCGTTTTTCATTTTTGACCATGGGCTGTAGCCCATCTCAGATGGCATACTATAGCATGCCGTTTTTCATCATTTTTGAGGATTTGAAAAAAAGACGGAAATCACTCGAGACAATGGACTATAGCCCATGGTCTCGGAGTGATTTTTGTCTTTTTTTCAAATCCTCGTTTTTCATTTTTGACCATGGGCTGTAGCCCATCTCAGACGGCATACTATAGCATGCCGTTTTTCATCATTTTTGAGGATTTTAAAAAAAGACGGAAATCCCTCGAGACAATGGACTTATAGCCCATGGTCTCGGAGTGATTTTCGTCTTTTTTTCAAATCCTCGTTTTTCATAATTTTTGACCATGGGCTGTAGCCCATCTCAGACGGCATACTATAGCATACCGTTTTTCATCATTTTTGAGGATTTGAAAAAAAGACGGAAATCACTCGAGACAATGGACTATAGCCCATGGTCTCGGAATGATTTTCGTCTTTTTCTCAAATCCTCATTTACATCATTTTTGACCATGGGCTGTAGCCCATCTCAGACGGCATACTATAGCATGCTGTTTTTCATCATTTTTGAGAATTTGACGAAAAAAGACGAAAATCACTCGAGACAATGGACTATAGCCCATGGTCTCGGAGTGATTTTCGTCTTTTTTAAAATCCTCGTTTTTGACCATGGGCTGCAGCCCATCTCAGACGGCATACTATAGCATGCCGTTTTTCATCATTTTTGAGGATTTGAAAAAAAGACGAAAATCACTCGAGACAATGGACTATAGCCCATGGTCTCGGAGTGATTTTCGTCTTTTTCTCAAATCCTCGTTTTTCATTTTTGACCATGGGCTGTAGCCCATCTCAGATGGCATACTATAGCATGCCGTTTTTCATCATTTTTGAGGATTTGAAAAAAAGACGGAAATCACTCGAGACAATGGACTATAGCCCATGGTCTCGGAGTGATTTTTGTCTTTTTTTCAAATCCTCGTTTTTCATTTTTGACCATGGGCTGTAGCCCATCTCAGACGGCATACTATAGCATGCCGTTTTTCATCATTTTTGAGGATTTGAAAAAAAGACGGAAATCACTCGAGACAACCTCGAGACAATGGACTTATAGCCCATGGTCTCGGAGTGATTTTCGTCTTTTTTTCAAATCCTCGTTTTTCATAATTTTTGACCATGGGCTGTAGCCCATCTCAGACGGCATACTATAGCATGCCGTTTTTCATCATTTTTGAGGATTTGAAAAAAAGACAAAAATCACTCGAGACAATGGACTATAGCCCATGGTCTCGGACTCTCGGAGTGATTTTCGTCTTTTTTTCAAATCCTCGTTTTTCATTTTTGACCATGGGCTGTAGCCCATCTCAGATGGCATACTATAGCATACCGTTTTTCATCATTTTTGAGGATTTGAAAAAAAGACGGAAATCACTCGAGACAATGGACTATAGCCCATGGTCTCGGAGTGATTTTCGTCTTTTTCTCAAATCCTCATTTACATCATTTTTGACCATGGGCTGTAGCCCATCTCAGACGGCATACTATAGCATGCCGTTTTTCATCATTTTTGAGGATTTGAAAAAAAGACGAAAATCACTCGAGACAATGGACTATAGCCCATGGTCTCGGAGTGATTTTCGTCTTTTTCTCAAATCCTCGTTTTTCATTTTTGACCATGGGCTGTAGCCCATCTCAGATGGCATACTATAGCATGCCGTTTTTCATCATTTTTGAGGATTTGAAAAAAAGACGGAAATCACTCGAGACAATGGACTATAGCCCATGGTCTCGGAGTGATTTTTGTCTTTTTTTCAAATCCTCGTTTTTCATTTTTGACCATGGGCTGTAGCCCATCTCAGACGGCATACTATAGCATGCCGTTTTTCATCATTTTTGAGGATTTAAAAAAAAGACGGAAATCCCTCGAGACAATGGACTTATAGCCCATGGTCTCGGAGTGATTTTCGTCTTTTTTTCAAATCCTCGTTTTTCATAATTTTTGACCATGGGCTGTAGCCCATCTCAGACGGCATACTATAGCATGCCGTTTTTCATCATTTTTGAGGATTTGAAAAAAAGACGAAAATCACTCGAGACAATGGACTATAGCCCATGGTCTCGGACTCTCGGAGTGATTTTCGTCTTTTTTTCAAATCCTCGTTTTTCATTTTTGACCATGGGCTGTAGCCCATCTCAGACGGCATACTATAGCATACCGTTTTTCATCATTTTTGAGGATTTGAAAAAAAGACGGAAATCACTTGAGACAATGGACTATAGCCCATGGTCTCGGAGTGATTTTCGTCTTTTTCTCAAATCCTCATTTACATCATTTTTGACCATGGGCTGTAGCCCATCTCAGACGGCATACTATAGCATGCTGTTTTTCATCATTTTTGAGGATTTGAAAAAAAGACGAAAATCACTCGAGACAATGGACTATAGCCCATGGTCTCGGAGTGATTTTCGTCTTTTTTAAAATCCTCGTTTTTGACCATGGGCTGCAGCCCATCTCAGACGGCATACTATAGCATGCCGTTTTTCATCATTTTTGAGGATTTGAAAAAAAGACGAAAATCACTCGAGACAATGGACTATAGCCCATGGTCTCGGAGTGATTTTCGTCTTTTTCTCAAATCCTCGTTTTTCATTTTTGACCATGGGCTGTAGCCCATCTCAGATGGCATACTATAGCATGCCGTTTTTCATCATTTTTGAGGATTTGAAAAAAAGACGGAAATCACTCGAGACAATGGACTATATAGCCCATGGTCTCGGAGTGATTTTTGTCTTTTTTTCAAATCCTCGTTTTTGACCATGGGCTGCAGCCCATCTCAGACGGCATACTATAGCATGCTGTTTTTCATCATCAAGAATGGGGTGGGATTGCATCCTGGACCTTTATTTTTTGGTTTGAACTTGAGTGGGGTTTGAACTCACCATCTCCCGATCATGTGGCGGCGTCCTAACACAATGAGCCACTGGGTCCAGACAATTCATACTGCTTTTTTGTTGGTTTTCTTCTTCTGAAATCGGTCTTGAAAGTAAAGACTTAAGTGGGGTTTGAACTCACCATCTCCCGATCATGTTGCAGCATCCTAACACACTGAGCCACTGGGGCCCGACAAATCACACTGCTTTTGTTTGTTTAGTTCTTCTGAAATCGGTCTTGAAAGTAAAGACTTAAGTGGGGTTTGAACTCACCATCTCCCGATCATGTTGCAGCATCCTAACACACTGAGCCACTGGGGCCAGACAAATCACACTGCTTTTGTTTGTTTAGTTCTCCTGAAATTGGTCTTGAAAGTAAAGACTTGAGTGGGGGACTATAGCCCATGGTCCCGGAGTGATTTTCGTCTTTTTTTCAAATCCTCGTTTTTCATTTTTGACCATGGGCTGTAGCCCATCTCAGATGGCATACTATAGCATTCCGTTTTTCATCATTTTTGAGGATTCGAAAAAAAGACGAAAATCACTCGAGACAATGGACTATAGCCCATGGTCTCGGAGTGATTTTCGTCTTCTTTTCAAATCCTTGTTTTTCATAATTTTTGACCATGGGCTGTAGCCTATCTCAGACGGCATACTATAGCATGCTGTTTTTCATCATTTTTGAGGATTTGAAAAAAAGACGAAAATCACTCGAGACAATGGACTATAGCCCATGGTCCCGGAGTGATTTTCGTCTTTTTTTCAAATCCTCGTTTTTCATTTTTGACCATGGGCTGTAGCCCATCTCAGATGGCATACTATAGCATGCTGTTTTTCATCATTTTTGAGGATTTGAAAAAAAGACGGAAATCACTCGAGACAATGGACTATAGCCCATGGTCTCGGAGTGATTTTCGTCTTTTTTTCAAATCCTCGTTTTTCATAATTTTTGACCATGGGCTGTAGCCCATCTCAGACGGCATACTATAGCATGCCGTTTTTCATCATTTTTGAGGATTTGAAAAAAAGACGAAAATCACTCGAGACAATGGACTATAGCCCATGGTCTCGGACTCTCGGAGTGATTTTCGTCTTTTTTTCAAATCCTCGTTTTTCATTTTTGACCATGGGCTGTATCCCATCTCAGACGGCATACTATAGCATACCGTTTTTCATCATTTTTGAGGATTTGAAAAAAAGACGGAAATCACTCGAGACAATGGACTATAGCCCATGGTCTCGGAGTGATTTTCGTCTTTTTCTCAAATCCTCATTTACATCATTTTTGATCATGGGCTGTAGCCCATCTCAGACGGCATACTATAGCATGCTGTTTTTCATCATTTTTGAGGATTTGAAGAAAAAAGACGAAAATCACTCGAGACAATGGACTATAGCCCATGGTCTCGGAGTGATTTTAGTCTTTTTTTCAAATCCTCGTTTTTGACCATGGGCTGTAGCCCATCTCAGACGGCATACTATAGCATGCCGTTTTTCATCATCAAGACTGGGGTGGGATTGCACCCTGGACCTTTATTTTTTAGTTTGAACTTGAGTGGGGTTTGAACTCACCATCTCCCGATCATGTGGCAGCGTCCTAACACACTGAGCGACTGGGTCCAGACAATTCACACTGCTTTTTTGTTGGTTTTCTTCTTCTGAAATCGGTCTTGAAAGTAAAGACTTGAGTGGGGTTTGAACTCACCATCTCCCGATCATGTGGCAGCGTCCTAACACACTGAGCCACTGGGTCGAGACAATTCACACTGCTTTTTTGTTGGTTTTCTTCTTCTGAAATCGGTCTTGAAAGTAAAGACTTGAGTAGGGTTTGAACTCACGATCTCCCGATCATGTGGCAGCGTCCTAAAACACTGAGGAACTGGTTCCAGACAATTCACACTGCTTTTGTTTGTTTAGTTCTCCTGAAATTGGTCTTGAAAGTAAAGACTTGAGTGGGGGACTATAGCCCATGGTCTCGGAGTGATTTTCGTCTTTTTCTCAAATCCTCGTTTTTCATTTTTGACCATGGGCTGTAGCCCATCTCAGATGGCATACTATAGCATGCCGTTTTTCATCATTTTTGAGGATTTGAAAAAAAGACGGAAATCACTCGAGACAATGGACTATAGCCCATGGTCTCGGAGTGATTTTTGTCTTTTTTTCAAATCCTCGTTTTTCATTTTTGACCATGGGCTGTAGCCCATCTCAGACGGCATACTATAGCATGCTGTTTTTCATCATTTTTGAGGATTTGAAAAAAAGACGGAAATCACTCAAGACAATGGACTATAGCCCATGGTCTCGGAGTGATTTTCGTCTTTTTTTCAAATCTTCGTTTTTGACCATGGGCTGTAGCCCATCTCAGACGGCATACTATAGCATGCTGTTTTTCATCATCAAGACTGGGGTGGGATTGCACCCTGGACCTTTATTTTTTGGTTTGAACTTGAGTGGGGTTTGAACTCACCATCTCCCGGTCATGTGGCAGCATCCTAACACACTGACCCACTGGGTCCAGACAATTCACACTGCTTTTTTGTTGGTTTTCTTCTTCTGAAATCGGTCTTGAAAGTAAAGACTTGAGTAGGGTTTGAACTCACGATCTCCTGATCATGTGGCAGCGTCCTAACACACTGAGCAACTGGGTCCAGACAATTCACACTGCTTTTGTTTGTTTAGTTCTCCTGAAATTGGTCTTGAAAGTAAAGACTTGAGTGGGGGACTATAGCCCATGGTCTCGGAGTGATTTTCATCTTTTTTTCAAATGCTCGTTTTTCATTTTTGACCATGGGCTGTAGCCCATCTCAGACGGCATACTATAGCATGCCGTTTTTCATCATTTTTGAGGATTTGAAAAAAAGACGAAAATCACTCGAGACAATGGACTATAGCCCATGGTCTCGGAGTGATTTTCGTCTTTTTCTCAAATCCTCGTTTTTCATTTTTGACCATGGGCTGTAGCCCATCTCAGATGGCATACTATAGCATGCCGTTTTTCATTATTTTTGAGGATTTGAAAAAAAGACGGAAATCACTCGAGACAATGGACTATAGCTCATGGTCTCGGAGTGATTTTCGTCTTTTTCTCAAATCCTCATTTACATCATTTTTGACCATGGGCTGTAGCCCATCTCAGACGGCATACTATAGCATGCTGTTTTTCATCATTTTTGAGGATTTGAAAAAAAGACGGAAATCACTCAAGACAATGGACTATAGCCCATTGTCTCGGAGTGATTTTCGTCTTTTTTTCAAATCCTCGTTTTTGACCATGGGCTGTAGCCCAACTCAGACGGCATACTATAGCATGCTGTTTTTCATCATCAAGACTGGGGTGGGATTGCACCCTGGACCTTTATTTTTTGGTTTGAACTTGAGTGGGGTTTGAACTCACCATCTCCCGATCATGTGGCAGCGTCCTAACACACTGAGCCACTGGGTCCAGACAATTCACACTGCTTTTTTGTTGGTTTTCTTCTTCTGAAATCGGTCTTGAAAGTAAAGACTTGAGTAGGGTTTGAACTCACGATCTCCCGATCATGTGGCAGCGTCCTAACACACTGAGCAACTGGGTCCGGACAATTCAAACTGCTTTTGTTTGTTTAGTTCTCCTGAAATTGGTCTTGAAAGTAAAGACTTGAGTGGGGGACTATAGCCCATGGTCTCGGAGTGATTTTCGTCTTTTTTTCAAATCCTCGTTTTTCATTTTTGACCATGGGCTGTAGCCCATCTCAGACGGCATACTATAGCATGCCGTTTTTCATCATTTTTGAGGATTTGAAAAAAAGACGGAAATCACTCGAGACAATGGACTATAGCCCATGGTCTCGGAGTGATTTTCGTCTTTTTCTCAAATCCTCATTTACATCATTTTTGACCATGGGCTGTAGCCCATCTCAGACGGCATACTATAGCATGCTGTTTTTCATCATTTTTGAGGATTTGAAAAAAAGACGGACATCACTCAAGACAATGGACTATAGCCCATGGTCTCGGAGTGATTTTCGTCTTTTTTTCAAATCCTCGTTTTTGACCATGGGCTGTAGCCCATCTCAGACGGCATACTATAGCATGCTGTTTTTCATCATCAAGACTGGGGTGGGATTGCACCCTGGACCTTTATTTTTTAGTTTGAACTTGAGTGGGGTTTGAACTCACCATCTCCCGATCATGTGGCAGCGTCCTAACACACTGAGCGACTGGGTCCAGACAATTCACACTGCTTTTTTGTTGGTTTTCTTCTTCTGAAATCGGTCTTGAAAGTAAAGACTTGAGTGGGGTTTGAACTCACCATCTCCCGATCATGTGGCAGCGTCCTAACACACTGAGCCACTGGGTCGAGACAATTCACACTGCTTTTTTGTTGGTTTTCTTCTTCTGAAATCGGTCTTGAAAGTAAAGACTTGAGTAGGGTTTGAACTCACGATCTCCCGATCATGTGGCAGCGTCCTAAAACACTGAGGAACTGGTTCCAGACAATTCACACTGCTTTTGTTTGTTTAGTTCTCCTGAAATTGGTCTTGAAAGTAAAGACTTGAGTGGGGGACTATAGCCCATGGTCTCGGAGTGATTTTCGTCTTTTTCTCAAATCCTCGTTTTTCATTTTTGACCATGGGCTGTAGCCCATCTCAGATGGCATACTATAGCATGCCGTTTTTCATCATTTTTGAGGATTTGAAAAAAAGACGGAAATCACTCGAGACAATGGACTATAGCCCATGGTCTCGGAGTGATTTTTGTCTTTTTTTCAAATCCTCGTTTTTCATTTTTGACCATGGGCTGTAGCCCATCTCAGACGGCATACTATAGCATGCTGTTTTTCATCATTTTTGAGGATTTGAAAAAAAGACGGAAATCACTCAAGACAATGGACTATAGCCCATGGTCTCGGAGTGATTTTCATCTTTTTTTCAAATCTTCGTTTTTGACCATGGGCTGTAGCCCATCTCAGACGGCATACTATAGCATGCTGTTTTTCATCATCAAGACTGGGGTGGGATTGCACCCTGGACCTTTATTTTTTGGTTTGAACTTGAGTGGGGTTTGAACTCACCATCTCCCGGTCATGTGGCAGCATCCTAACACACTGACCCACTGGGTCCAGACAATTCACACTGCTTTTTTGTTGGTTTTCTTCTTCTGAAATCGGTCTTGAAAGTAAAGACTTGAGTAGGGTTTGAACTCACGATCTCCTGATCATGTGGCAGCGTCCTAACACACTGAGCAACTGGGTCCAGACAATTCACACTGCTTTTGTTTGTTTAGTTCTCCTGAAATTGGTCTTGAAAGTAAAGACTTGAGTGGGGGACTATAGCCCATGGTCTCGGAGTGATTTTCATCTTTTTTTCAAATGCTCGTTTTTCATTTTTGACCATGGGCTGTAGCCCATCTCAGACGGCATACTATAGCATGCCGTTTTTCATCATTTTTGAGGATTTGAAAAAAAGACGAAAATCACTCGAGACAATGGACTATAGCCCATGGTCTCGGAGTGATTTTCGTCTTTTTCTCAAATCCTCGTTTTTCATTTTTGACCATGGGCTGTAGCCCATCTCAGATGGCATACTATAGCATGCCGTTTTTCATCATTTTTGAGGATTTGAAAAAAAGACGGAAATCACTCGAGACAATGGACTATAGCCCATGGTCTCGGAGTGATTTTCGTCTTTTTCTCAAATCCTCATTTACATCATTTTTGACCATGGGCTGTAGCCCATCTCAGACGGCATACTATAGCATGCTGTTTTTCATCATTTTTGAGGATTTGAAAAAAAGATGGAAATCACTCAAGACAATGGACTATAGCCCATTGTCTCGGAGTGATTTTCGTCTTTTTTTCAAATCCTCGTTTTTGACCATGGGCTGTAGCCCAACTCAGACGGCATACTATAGCATGCTGTTTTTCATCATCAAGACTGGGGTGGGATTGCACCCTGGACCTTTATTTTTTGGTTTGAACTTGAGTGGGGTTTGAACTCACCATCTCCCGATCATGTGGCAGCGTCCTAACACACTGAGCCACTGGGTCCAGACAATTCACACTGCTTTTTTGTTGGTTTTCTTCTTCTGAAATCGGTCTTGAAAGTAAAGACTTGAGTAGGGTTTGAACTCCCGATCTCCCGATCATGTGGCAGCGTCCTAACACACTGAGCAACTGGGTCCGGACAATTCAAACTGCTTTTGTTTGTTTAGTTCTCCTGAAATTGGTCTTGAAAGTAAAGACTTGAGTGGGGGACTATAGCCCATGGTCTCGGAGTGATTTTCGTCTTTTTTTCAAATCCTCGTTTTTCATTTTTGACCATGGGCTGTAGCCCATCTCAGACGGCATACTATAGCATGCCGTTTTTCATCATTTTTGAGGATTTGAAAAAAAGACGGAAATCACTCGAGACAATGGACTATAGCCCATGGTCTCGGAGTGATTTTCGTCTTTTTCTCAAATCCTCATTTACATCATTTTTGACCATGGGCTGTAGCCCATCTCAGACGGCATACTATAGCATGCTGTTTTTCATCATTTTTGAGGATTTGAAAAAAAGACGGAAATCACTCAAGACAATGGACTATAGCCCATGGTCTCGGAGTGATTTTCGTCTTTTTTTCAAATCCTCGTTTTTGACCATGGGCTGTAGCCCATCTCAGACGGCATACTATAGCATGCTGTTTTTCATCATCAAGACTGGGGTGGGATTGCACCCTGGACCTTTATTTTTTGGTTTGAACTTGAGTGGGGTTTGAACTCACCATCTCCCGATCATGTGGCAGCGTCCTAACACACTGAGCCACTGGGTCCAGACAATTCACACTGCTTTTTTGTTGGTTTTCTTCTTCTGAAATCGGTCTTGAAAGTAAAGACTTGAGTAGGGTTTGAACTCACGATCTCCCGATCATGTGGCAGCGTCCTAACACACTGAGCAACTGGGTCCAGACAATTCACACTGCTTTTGTTTGTTTAGTTCTCCTGAAATTGGTCTTGAAAGTAAAGACTTGAGTGGGGGACTATAGCCCATGGTCTCGGAGTGATTTTCGTCTTTTTTTCAAATGCTCGTTTTTCATTTTTGACCATGGGCTGGAGCCCATCTCAGACGGCATACTATAGCATGCCGTTTTTCATCATTTTTGAGGATTTGAAAAAAAGACGAAAATCACTCGAGACAATGGACTATAGCCCATGGTCTCGGAGTTATTTCGGTCTTTTTTTCAAATCCTTGTTTTTCATCATTTTTGACCATGGGCTGTAGCCCATCTCAGACGGCATACTATAGCATGCCGTTTTTCATCATTTTTGAGGATTTGAAAAAAAGACGGAAATCACTCAAGACAATGGACTATAGCCCATGGTCTCGGAGTGATTTTCGTCTTTTTCTCGAATCCTCGTTTTTCATTTTTGACCATGGGCTGTATCCCATCTCAGACGGCATACTATAGCATGCTGTTTTTCATCATTTTTGAGGATTTGAAAAAAAGTTGAAAATCACTCGAGACAATGGACTATAGCCCATGGTCTCGGGGTGATTTTCGTATTTTTTTCAAATCCTCGTTTTTGACCATGGGCTGCAGCCCATCTCAGACGGCATACTATAGCATGACGTTTTTCATCATCAAGAATGGGGTGGGATTGCATCCTGGACCTTTATTTTTTGGTTTGAACTTGAGTGGGGTTTGAACTCACCATCTCCCGATCATGTGGCGGCGTCCTAACACAATGAGCCACTGGATCCAGACAATTAATACTGCTTTTTTGTTGGTTTTCTTCTTCTGAAATCGGTCTTGAAAGTAAAGACTTAAGTGGGGTTTGAACTCACCATCTCACGATCATGTTGCAGCATCCTAACACACTGAGCCACTGGGGCCAGACAAATCACACTGCTTTTGTTTGTTTAGTTCTCCTGAAATTGGTCTTGAAAGTAAAGACTTGAGTGGGGGACTATTTTCCATGGTCCCGGAGTGATTTTCGTCTTTTTTTCAAATCCTCGTTTTTCATTTTTGACCATGGGCTGTAGCCCATCTCAGATGGCATACTATAGCATGCCGTTTTTCATCATTTTTGAGGATTCGAAAAAAAGACGAAAATCACTCGAGACAATGGACTATAGCCCATGGTCTCGGAGTGATTTTCGTCTTTTTTTCAAATCCTTGTTTTTCATAATTTTCGACCATGGGCTGTAGCCCATCTTAGACGGCATACTATAGCATGCTGTTTTTCATCATTTTTGAGGATTTGAAAAAAAGACGAAAATCACTCGAGACAATGGACTATAGCCCATGGTCTCGGAGTGATTTTCGTCTTTTTTTCAAATCCTCGTTTTTCATTTTTGACCATGGGCTGTAGCCCATCTCAGACGGCATACTATAGCATACCGTTTTTCATCATTTTTGAGGATTTGAAAAAAAGACGGAAATCACTCGAGACAATGGACTATAGCCCATGGTCTCGGAGTTATTTTCGTCTTTTTCTCAAATCCTCATTTACATCATTTTTGACCATGGGCTGTAGCCCATCTCAGACGGCATACTATAGCATGCTGTTTTTCATCATTTTTGAGGATTTGAAAAAAAGACGAAAATCACTCGAGACAATGGACTATAGCCCATGGTCTCGGAGTGATTTTCGTCTTTTTTTCAAATCCTCGTTTTTGACCATGGGCTGTAGCCCATCTCAGACGGCATACTATAGCATGCCGTTTTTCATCATCAAGACTGGGGTGGGATTGCACCCTGGACCTTTATTTTTTAGTTTGAACTTGAGTGGGGTTTGAACTCACCATCTCCCGATCATGTGGCAGCGTCCTAACACACTGAGCGACTGGGTCCAGACAATTCACACTGCTTTTTTGTTGGTTTTCTTCTTCTGAAATCGGTCTTGAAAGTAAAGACTTGAGTAGGGTTTGAACTCACGATCTCCCGATCATGTGGCAGCGTCCTAAAACACTGAGGAACTGGTTCCAGACAATTCACACTGCTTTTGTTTGTTTAGTTCTCCTGAAATTGGTCTTGAGAGTAAAGACTTGAGTGGGGGACTATAGCCCATGGTCTCGGAGTGATTTTCGTCTTTTTTTCAAATGCTCGTTTTTCATTTTTGACCATGGGCTGTAGCCCATCTCAGACGGCATACTATAGCATGCCGTTTTTCATCATTTTTGAGGATTTGAAAAAAAGACGAAAATCACTCGAGACAATGGACTATAGCCCATGGTCTCGGAGTGATTTTCGTCTTTTTCTCAAATCCTCGTTTTTCATTTTTGACCATGGGCTGTAGCCCATCTCAGATGGCATACTATAGCATGCCGTTTTTCATCATTTTTGAGGATTTGAAAAAAAGACGGAAATCACTCGAGACAATGGACTATAGCCCATGGTCTCGGAGTGATTTTTGTCTTTTTTTCAAATCCTCGTTTTTCATTTTTGACCATGGGCTGTAGCCCATCTCAGACGGCATACTATAGCATGCCGTTTTTCATCATTTTTGAGGATTTGAAAAAAAGACGGAAATCCCTCGAGACAATGGACTATAGCCCATGGTCTCGGAGTGATTTTCGTCTTTTTCTCAAATCCTCATTTACATCATTTTTGACCATGGGCTGTAGCCCATCTCAGACGGCATACTATAGCATGCTGTTTTTCATCATTTTTGAGGATTTGAAAAAAAGACGGAAATCCCTCGAGACAATGGACTATAGCCCATGGTCTCGGAGTGATTTTCGTCTTTTTCTCAAATCCTCATTTACATCATTTTTGACCATGGGCTGTAGCCCATCTCAGACGGCATACTATAGCATGCTGTTTTTCATCATTTTTGAGGATTTGAAAAAAAGACGAAAATCACTCGAGACAATGGACTATAGCCCATGGTCTCGGAGTGATTTTCGTCTTTTTTTCAAATCCTCGTTTTTGACCATGGGCTGTAGCCCATCTCAGACGGCATACTATAGCATGCCGTTTTTCATCATCAAGACTGGGGTGGGATTGCACCCTGGACCTTTATTTTTTAGTTTGAACTTGAGTGGGGTTTGAACTCACCATCTCCCGATCATGTGGCAGCGTCCTAACACACTGAGCGACTGGGTCCAGACAATTCACAATGCTTTTTTGTTGGTTTTCATCTTCTGAAATCGGTCTTGAAAGTAAAGACTTGAGTAGGGTTTGAACTCACGATCTCCCGATCATGTGGCAGCGTCCTAAAACACTGAGGAACTGGTTCCAGACAATTCACACTGCTTTTGTTTGTTTAGTTCTCCTGAAATTGGTCTTGAGAGTAAAGACTTGAGTGGGGGACTATAGCCCATGGTCTCGGAGTGATTTTCGTCTTTTTTTCAAATGCTCGTTTTTCATTTTTGACCATGGGCTGTAGCCCATCTCAGACGGCATACTATAGCATGCCGTTTTTCATCATTTTTGAGGATTTGAAAAAAAGACGAAAATCACTCGAGACAATGGACTATAGCCCATGGTCTCGGAGTGATTTTCGTCTTTTTCTCAAATCCTCGTTTTTCATTTTTCACCATGGGCTGTAGCCCATCTCAGATGGCATACTATAGCATGCCGTTTTTCATCATTTTTGAGGATTTGAAAAAAAGACGGAAATCACTCGAGACAATGGACTATAGCCCATGGTCTCGGAGTGATTTTTGTCTTTTTTTCAAATCCTCATTTACATCATTTTTGACCATGGGCTGTAGACCATCTCAGACGGGATACTATAGCATGCTGTTTTTCATCATTTTTGAGGATTTGAAAAAAAGACGGAAATCACTCGAGACAATGGACTATAGCCCATGGTCTCGGAGTGATTTTCGTCTTTTTCTCAAATCCTCATTTACATCATTTTTGACCATGGGCTGTAGCCCATCTCAGACGGGATACTATAGCATGCTGTTTTTCATCATTTTTGAGGATTTGAAAAAAAGACGGAAATCACTCGAGACAATGGACTATAGCCCATGGTCTCGGAGTGATTTTCGTCTTTTTCTCAAATCCTCATTTACATCATTTTTGACCATGGGCTGTAGCCCATCTCAGACGGCATACTATAGCATGCTGTTTTTCATCATTTTTGAGGATTTGAAAAAAAGACGAAAATCACTCGAGACAATGGACTATAGCCCATGGTCTCGGAGTGATTTTCGTCTT
Organism: Electrona antarctica; assembly: GCF_951216825.1. Classification (NCBI taxonomy): domain Eukaryota; kingdom Metazoa; phylum Chordata; class Actinopteri; order Myctophiformes; family Myctophidae; genus Electrona; species Electrona antarctica. The sequence goes on from NW_027637746.1 coordinate 275,025, forward strand.
TTTTTCAAATCCTCGTTTTTGACCATGGGCTGTAGCCCATCTCAGACGGCATACTATAGCATGCCGTTTTTCATCATCAAGACTGGGGTGGGATTGCACCCTGGACCTTTATTTTTTAGTTTGAACTTGAGTGGGGTTTGAACTCACCATCTCCCGATCATGTGGCAGCGTCCTAACACACTGAGCGACTGGGTCCAGACAATTCACAATGCTTTTTTGTTGGTTTTCTTCTTCTGAAATCGTTCTTGAAAGTAAAGACTTGAGTAGGGTTTGAACTCACGATCTCCCGATCATGTGGCAGCGTCCTAAAACACTGAGGAATTGGTTCCAGACAATTCACACTGCTTTTTTGTTGGTTTTCTTCTTCTGAAATCGGTCTTGAAAGTAAAGACTTGAGTAGGGTTTGAACTCACGATCTCCCGATCATGTGGCAGCGTCCTAAAACACTGAGGAACTGGTTCCAGACAATTCACACTGCTTTTGTTTGTTTAGTTCTCCTGAAATTGGTCTTGAGAGTAAAGACTTGAGTGGGGGACTATAGCCCATGGTCTCGGAGTGATTTTCGTCTTTTTTTCAAATGCTCGTTTTTCATTTTTGACCATGGGCTGTAGCCCATCTCAGACGGCATACTATAGCATGCCGTTTTTCATCATTTTTGAGGATTTGAAAAAAAGACGAAAATCACTCGAGACAATGGACTATAGCCCATGGTCTCGGAGTGATTTTCGTCTTTTTCTCAAATCCTCGTTTTTCATTTTTGACCATGGGCTGTAGCCCATCTCAGATGGCATACTATAGCATGCCGTTTTTCATCATTTTTGAGGATTTGAAAAAAAGACGGAAATCACTCGAGACAATGGACTATAGCCCATGGTCTCGGAGTGATTTTTGTCTTTTTTTCAAATCCTCGTTTTTCATTTTTGACCATGGGCTGTAGCCCATCTCAGACAGCATACTATAGCATGCTGTTTTTCATCATTTTTGAGGATTTGAAAAAAAGACGGAAATCCCTCGAGACAATGGACTATAGCCCATGGTCTCGGAGTGAGTTTCGTCTTTTTCTCAAATCCTCATTTACATCATTTTTGACCATGGGCTGTAGCCCATCTCAGACGGCATACTATAGCATGCCGTTTTTCATCATTTTTGAGGATTTGAAAAAAAGACGGAAATCACTCGAGACAATGGACTATAGCCCATGGTCTCGGAGTGATTTTCGTCTTTTTCTCAAATCCTCATTTACATCATTTTTGACCATGGGCTGTAGCCCATCTCAGACGGCATACTATAGCATGCTGTTTTTCATAATTTTTGAGGATTTGAAAAAAAGACGGAAATCACTCAAGACAATGGACTATAGCCCATGGTCTCGGAGTGATTTTCGTCTTTTTTTCAAATCCTCGTTTTTGACCATGGGCTGTAGCCCATCTCAGACGGCATACTATAGCATGCTGTTTTTCATCATCAAGACTGGGGTGGGATTGCACCCTGGACCTTTATTTTTTGGTTTGAACTTGAGTGGGGTTTGAACTCACCATCTCCAGATCATTTGCAGCGTCCTAACACACTGAGCCACTGGGTCCAGACAATTCACACTGCTTTTTTGTTGGTTTTCTTCTTCTGAAATCGGTCTTGAAAGTAAAGACTTGAGTAGGGTTTGAACTCACGATCTCCCGATCATGTGGCAGTGTCCTAACACACTGAGCAACTGGGTCCGGACAATTCAAACTGCTTTTGTTTGTTTAGTTCTCCTGAAATTGGTCTTGAAAGTAAAGACTTGAGTGGGGGACTATAGCCCATGGTCTCGGAGTGATTTTCGTCTTTTTTTCAAATCCTCGTTTTTCATTTTTGACCATGGGCTGTAGCCCATCTCAGACGGCATACTATAGCATGCCGTTTTTCATCATTTTTGAGGATTTGAAAAAAAGACGGAAATCACTCGAGACAATGGACTATAGCCCATGGTCTCGGAGTGATTTTCATCTTTTTCTCAAATCCTCATTTACATCATTTTTGACCATGGGCTGTAGCCCATCTCAGACGGCATAGTATAGCATGCTGTTTTTCATCATTTTTGAGGATTTGAAAAAAAGACGGAAATCACTCAAGACAATGGACTATAGCCCATGGTCTCGGAGTGATTTTTGTCGTTTTTTCAAATCCTCGTTTTTGACCATGGGCTGTAGCCCATCTCAGACGGCATACTATAGCATGCTGTTTTTCATCATCAAGACTGGGGTGGGATTGCACCCTGGACATTTATTTTTTGGTTTGAACTTGAGTGGGGTTTGAACTCACCATCTCCCGATCATGTGGCAGCGTCCTAACACACTGAGCCACTGGGTCCAGACAATTCACACTGCTTTTTTGTTGGTTTTCTTCTTCTGAAATCGGTCTTGAAAGTAAAGACTTGAGTAGGGTTTGAACTCACGATCTCCCGATCATGTGGCAGCGTCCTAACACACTGAGCAACTGGGTCCAAACATTTCACACTGCTTTTGTTTGTTTAGTTCTCCTGAAATTGGTCTTGAAAGTAAAGACTTGAGTGGGGGACTATAGCCCATGGTCTCGGAGTGATTTTCGTCTTTTTTTCAAATGCTCGTTTTTCATTTTTGACCATGGGCTGTAGCCCATCTCAGACGGCATACTATAGCATGCCGTTTTTCATCATTTTTGAGGATTTGAAAAAAAGACGAAAATCACTCGAGACAATGGACTATAGCCCATGGTCTCGGAGTGATTTTCGTCTTTTTCTCAAATCCTCATTTACATCATTTTTGACCATGGGCTGTAGCCCATCTCAGACGGCATACTATAGCATGCTGTTTTTCATCATTTTTGAGGATTTGAAAAAAAGACGAAAATCACTCGAGACAATGGACTATAGCTCATGGTCTCGGAGTGATTTTCGTCTTTTTTTCAAATCCTCGTTTTTCATTTTTGACCATGGGCTGTAGCCCATCTCAGACGGCATACTATAGCATGCTGTTTTTCATCATTTTTGAGGATTTGAAAAAAAGACGGAAATCACTCGAGACAATGGACTATAGCCCATGGTCTCGGAGTGATTTTCGTCTTTTTTTCAAATCCTCGTTTTTCATTTTTGACCATGGGCTGTAGCCCATCTCAGACGGCATACTATACCATGCCGTTTTTCCTCATTTTTGAGGATTTGAAAAAAAGACGGAAATCACTCGAGACAATGGACTATAGCCCATGGTCTCGGAGTGATTTTCGTCTTTTTCTCAAATCCTCATTTACATCATTTTTAACCATGGGCTGTAGCCCATCTCAGACGGCATACTATAGCATGCCGTTTTTCATCATTTTTGAGGATTTGAAAAAAAGACGGAAATCACTCGAGACAATGTACTATAGCCCATGGTCTCGGAGTGATTTTCGTCTTTTTCTCAAATCCTCATTTACATAATTTTTGACCATGGGCTGTAGCCCATCTCAGACGGCATACTATAGCATGCTGTTTTTCATCATTTTTGAGGATTTGAAAAAAAGACGAAAATCACTCGAGACAATGGACTATAGCTCATGGTCTCGGAGTGATTTTCGTCTTTTTTTCAAATCCTCGTTTTTCATTTTTGACCATGGGCTGTAGCCCATCTCAGACGGCATACTATAGCATGCTGTTTTTCATCATTTTTGAGGATTTGAAAAAAAGACGGAAATCACTCGAGACAATGGACTATAGCCCATGGTCTCGGAGTGATTTTCGTCTTTTTTTCAAATCCTCGTTTTTCATTTTTGACCATGGGCTGTAGCCCATCTCAGACGGCATACTATACCATGCCGTTTTTCCTCATTTTTGAGGATTTGAAAAAAAGACGGAAATCACTCGAGACAATGGACTATAGCCCATGGTCTCGGAGTGATTTTCGTCTTTTTCTCAAATCCTCATTTACATCATTTTTAACCATGGGCTGTAGCCCATCTCAGACGGCATACTATAGCATGCTGTTTTTCATCATTTTTGAGGATTTGAAAAAAAGACGGAAATCACTCAAGACAATGGACTATAGCCCATGGTCTCGGAGTGATTTTCGTCTTTTTTTCAAATCCTCGTTTTTGACCATGGGCTGTAGCCCATCTCAGACGGCATACTATAGCATGCTGTTTTACATCATCAAGACTGGGGTGGGATTGCACCCTGGACCTTTATTTTTTGGTTTGAACTTGAGTGGGGTTTGAACTCACCATCTCCTGATCATGTGGGAGCATCCTAACACACTGACCCACTGGGTCCAGACAATTCATACTGCTTTTTTGTTGGTTTTCTTCTTCTGAAATCGGTCTTGAAAGTAAAGACTTGAGTGGGGTTTGAACTCACCATCTCCCGATAATGTGGCGGCGTCCTAACACACTGAGCCACTGGGTCCAGGGAATTCACACTGCTTTTGTTTGTTTAGTTCTCCTGAAATTGGTCTTGAAAGTAAAGACTTGAGTGGGGGACTATAGCCCATGGTCTCGGAGTGATTTTCGTCTTTTTCTCAAATCCTTGTTTTTCATCATTTTTGACCATGGGCTGTAGCCCATCTCAGACGGCATACTAGCATGCCGTTTTTCATCATTTTTGAGGATTTGAAAAAAAGACGGAAATCACTCGAGACAATGTACTATAGCCCATGGTCTCGGAGTGATTTTCGTCTTTTTCTCAAATCCTCATTTACATAATTTTTGACCATGGGCTGTAGCCCATCTCAGACGGCATACTATAGCATGCTGTTTTTCATCATCAAGACTGGGGTGGGATTGCACCCTGGACCTTTATTTTTTGGTTTGAACTTGAGTGGGGTTTGAACTCACCATCTCCTGATCATGTGGGAGTGTCCTAACACACTGACCCACTGGGTCCAGACAATTCATACTGCTTTTTTGTTGGTTTTCTTCTTCTGAAATCGGTCTTGAAAGTAAAGACTTGAGTGGGGTTTGAACTCACCATCTCCCGATAATGTGGCGGCGTCCTAACACACTGAGCCACTGGGTCCAGGGATTTCACACTGCTTTTGTTTGTTTAGTTCTCCTGAAATTGGTCTTGAAAGTAAAGACGAGTGGGGGACTATAGCCCATGGTCTCGGAGTGATTTTCGTCTTTTTCTCAAATCCTTGTTTTTCATCATTTTTGACCATGGGCTGTAGCCCATCTCAGACGGCATACTAGCATGCCGTTTTTCATCATTTTTGAGGATTTGAAAAAAAGACGGAAATCACTCGAGACAATGTACTATAGCCCATGGTCTCGGAGTGATTTTCGTATTTTTCTCAAATCCTCATTTACATAATTTTTGACCATGGGCTGTAGCCCATCTCAGACGGCATACTATAGCAGGCTGTTTTTCATCATTTTTGAGGATTTGAAAAAAAGACGAAAATCACTCGAGACAATGGACTATAGCCCATGGTCTCGGAGTGATTTTCGTCTTTTTTTCAAATCCTCGTTTTTCATTTTTGACCATGGGCTGTAGCCCATCTCAGACGGCATACTATAGCATGCCGTTTTTCATCATTTTTGAGGATTTGAAAAAAAGACGGAAATCACTCGAGACAATGGACTATAGCCCATGGTCTCGGAGTGATTTTCGTCTTTTTCTCAAATCCTCATTTACATCATTTTTGACCATGGGCTGTAGCCCATCTCAGACGGCATACTATAGCATGCTGTTTTTCATCATTTTTGAGGATTTGAAAAAAAGACGGAAATCACTCAAGACAATGGACTATAGCCCATGGTCTCGGAGTGATTTTCGTCTTTTTTTCAAATCCTCGTTTTTGACCATGGGCTGTAGCCCATCTCAGACGGCATACTATAGCATGCTGTTTTTCATCATCAAGACTGGGGTGGGATTGCACCCTGGACCTTTATTTTTTGGTTTGAACTTGAGTGGGGTTTGAACTCACCATCTCCCGATCATGTGGCAGCATCCTAACACACTGACCCACTGGGTCCAGACAATTCACACTGCTTTTTTGTTGGTTTTCTTCTTCTGAAATCGGTCTTGAAAATAAAGACTTGAGTGGGGTTTGAACTCACCATCTCCCGATCATGTGGCAGCATCCTAACACACTGAGCCACTGGGTCCAGACAATACACACTGCTTTTTTGTTGGTTTTCTTCTTCTGAAATCGGTCTTGAAAGTAAAGACTTGAGTAGGGTTTGAACTCAAGATCTCCCGATCATGTGGCAGCGTCCTAACACACTGAGCAACTGGGTCCAGACAATTCTCACTGCTTTTGTTTGTATAGTTCTCCTGAAATTGGTCTTGAAAGTAAAGACTTGAGTGGGGGACTATAGCCCATGGTCTCGGAGTGATTTTCGTCTTTTTCTCAAATCCTTGTTTTTCATAATTTTTGACCATGGGCTGTAGCCCATCTCAGACGGCATACTAGCATGCCGTTTTTCATCATTTTTGAGGATTTGAAAAAAACACGGAAATCACTCGAGACAATGTACTATAGCCCATGGTCTCGGAGTGATTTTCGTCTTTTTCTCAAATCCTCATTTACATAATTTTTGACCATGGGCTGTAGCCCATCTCAGACGGCATACTATAGCATGCTGTTTTTCATCATCAAGACTGGGGTGGGTGCAGGATTGCACCCTGGACCTTTATTTTTTGGTTTGAACTTGAGTGGGGTTTGAACTCACCATCTCCTGATCATGTGGGAGCGTCCTAACACACTGACCCACTGGGTCCAGACAATTCATACTGCTTTTTTGTTGGTTTTCTTCTTCTGAAATCGGTCTTGAAAGTAAAGACTTGAGTGGGGTTTGAACTCACCATCTCCCGATAATGTGGCGGCGTCCTAACACACTGAGCCACTGGGTCCAGGCAATTCACACTGCTTTTGTTTGTTTAGTTCTCCTGAAATTGGTCTTGAAAGTAAAGACGAGTGGGGGACTATAGCCCATGGTCTCGGAGTGATTTTCGTCTTTTTCTCAAATCCTTGTTTTTCATCATTTTTGACCATGGGCTGTAGCCCATCTCAGACGGCATACTAGCATGCCGTTTTTCATCATTTTTGAGGATTTGAAAAAAAGACGGAAATCACTCGAGACAATGTACTATAGCCCATGGTCTCGGAGTGATTTTCGTCTTTTTCTCAAATCCTCATTTACATAATTTTTGACCATGGGCTGTAGCCCATCTCAGATGGCATACTATAGCATGCTGTTTTTCATCAACAAGACTGGGGTGGGATTGCACCCTGGACCTTTATTTTTTGGTTTGAACTTGAGTGGGGTTTGAACTCACCATCTCCTGATCATGTGGGAGCGTCCTAACACACTGACCCACTGGGTCCAGACAATTCATACTGCTTTTTTGTTGGTTTTCTTCTTCTGAAATCGGTCTTGAAAGTAAAGACTTGAGTGGGGTTTGAACTCACCATCTCCCGATAATGTGGCGGCGTCCTAACACACTGAGCCACTGGGTCCAGGCAATTCACACTGCTTTTGTTTGTTTAGTTCTCCTGAAATTGGTCTTGAAAGTAAAGACTTGAGTGGGGGACTATAGCCCATGGTATCGGAGTGATTTTCGTCTTTTTCTCAAATCCTTGTTTTTCATCATTTTTGACCATGGGCTGTAGCCCATCTCAGACGGCATACTATAGCATGCTGTTTTTCATCATCAAGACTGGGGTGGGTGCAGGATTGCACCCTGGACCTTTATTTTTTGGTTTGAACTTGAGTGGGGTTTGAACTCACCATCTCCTGATCATGTGGGAGCGTCCTAACACACTGACCCACTGGGTCCAGACAATTCATACTGATTTCTTCTGAAATCGGTCTTGAAAGTAAAGACTTGAGTGGGGTTTGAACTCACCATCTCCCGATAATGTGGCGGCGTCCTAACACACTGAGCCACTGGGTCCAGGCAATTCACACTGCTTTTGTTTGTTTAGTTCTCCTGAAATTGGTCTTGAAAGTAAAGACGAGTGGGGGACTATAGCCCATGGTCTCGGAGTGATTTTCGTCTTTTTCTCAAATCCTTGTTTTTCATCATTTTTGACCATGGGCTGTAGCCCATCTCAGACGGAATACTAGCATGCCGTTTTTCATCATTTTTGAGGATTTGAAAAAAAGACGGAAATCACTCGAGACAATGTACTATAGCCCATGGTCTCGGAGTGATTTTCGTCTTTTTCTCAAATCCTCATTTACATAATTTTTGACCATGGGCTGTAGCCCATCTCAGACGGCATACTATAGCATGCTGTTTTTCATCATTTTTGAGGATTTGAAAAAAAGACGGAAATCACTCAAGACAATGGACTATAGCCCATGGTCTCGGAGTGATTTTTGTCTTTTTTTCAAATCCTTGTTTTTGACCATGGGCTGTAGCCCATCTCAGACGGCATACTATAGCATGCTGTTTTTCATCATCAAGACTGGGGTGGGATTGCACCCTGGACCTTTATTTTTTGGTTTGAACTTGAGTGGGGTTTGAACTCACCATCTCCTGATCATGTGGGAGCGTCCTAACACACTGACCCACTGGGTCCAGACAATTCATACTGCTTTTTTGTTGGTTTTCTTCTTCTGAAATCGGTCTTGAAAGTAAAGACTTGAGTGGGGTTTGAACTCACCATCTCCCGATAATGTGGCGGCGTCCTAACACACTGAGCCACTGGGTCCAGGCAATTCACACTGCTTTTGTTTGTTTAGTTCTCCTGAAATTGGTCTTGAAAGTAAAGACTTGAGTGGGGGACTATAGCCCATGGTCTCGGAGTGATTTTCGTCTTTTTCTCAAATCCTTGTTTTTCATCATTTTTGACCATGGGCTGTAGCCCATCTCAGACGGCATACTATAGCATGCCGTTTTTCATCATTTTTGAGGATTTGAAAAAAAGACGGAAATCACTCGAGACAATGGACTATAGCCCATGGTCTCGGAGTGATTTTCGTCTTTTTCTCAAATCCTCATTTACATCATTTTTGACCATGGGCTGTAGCCCATCTCAGACGGCATACTATAGCATGCTGTTTTTCATCATTTTTGAGGATTTGAAAAAAAGACGGAAATCACTCAAGACAATGGACTATAGCCCATGGTCTCGGAGTGATTTTTGTCTTTTTTTCAAATCCTTGTTTTTGACCATGGGCTGTAGCCCATCTCAGACGGCATACTATAGCATGCTGTTTTTCATCATCAAGACTGGGGTGGGATTGCACCCTGGACCTTTATTTTTTGGTTTGAACTTGAGTGGGGTTTGAACTCACCATCTCCTGATCATGTGGGAGCGTCCTAACACACTGACCCACTGGATCCAGACAATTCATACTGCTTTTTTGTTGGTTTTCTTCTTCTGAAATCGGTCTTGAAAGTAAAGACTTGAGTGGGGTTTGAACTCACCATCTCCCGATAATGTGGCGGCGTCCTAACACACTGAGCCACTGGGTCCAGGCAATTCACACTGCTTTTGTTTGTTTAGTTCTCCTGAAATTGGTCTTGAAAGTAAAGACTTGAGTGGGGGACTATAGCCCATGGTCTCGGAGTGATTTTCGTCTTTTTCTCAAATCCTTGTTTTTCATCATTTTTGACCATGGGCTGTAGCCCATCTCAGACGGCATACTAGCATGCCGTTTTTCATCATTTTTGAGGATTTGAAAAAAAGACGGAAATCACTCGAGACAATGTACTATAGCCCATGGTCTCGGAGTGATTTTCGTCTTTTTCTCAAATCCTCATTTACAAAAATTTTGACCATGGGCTGTAGCCCATCTCAGACGGCATACTATAGCATGCTGTTTTTCATCAACAAGACTGGGGTGGGATTGCACCCTGGACCTTTATTTTTTGGTTTGAACTTGAGTGGGGTTTGAACTCACCATCTCCTGATCATGTGGGAGCGTCCTAACACACTGACCCACTGGGTCCAGACAATTCATACTGCTTTTTTGTTGGTTTTCTTCTTCTGAAATCGGTCCTGAAAGTAAAGACTTGAGTGGGGTTTGAACTCACCATCTCCCGATAATGTGGCGGCGTCCTAACACACTGAGCCACTGGGTACAGGCAATTCACACTGCTTTTGTTTGTTTAGTTCTGCTGAAATTGGTCTTGAAAGTATAGACTTGAGTGGGGGACTATAGCCCATGGTCTCGGAGTGATTTTCGTCTTTTTCTCAAATCCTTGTTTTTCATCATTTTTGACCATGGGCTGTAGCCCATCTCAGACGGCATACTAGCATGCCGTTTTTCATCATTTTTGAGGATTTGAAAAAAAGACGGAAATCACTCGAGACAATGGACTATAGCCCATGGTCTCGGAGTGATTTTCGTCTTTTTCTCAAATCCTCGTTTTTCATTTTTGACCATGGGCTGTAGCCCATCTCAGACGGCATACTATACCATGCCGTTTTTCCTCATTTTTGAGGATTTGAAAAAAAGACGGAAATCACTCGAGACAATGGACTATAGCCCATGGTCTCGGAGTGATTTTCGTCTTTTTCTCAAATCCTCATTTACATCATTTTTGACCATGGGCTGTAGCCCATTTCAGACGGCATACTATAGCATGCTGTTTTTCATCATTTTTGAGGATTTGAAAAAAAGACGGAAATCACTCAAGACAATGGACTATAGCCCATGGTCTCGGAGTGATTTTCGTCTTTTTTTCAAATCCTCGTTTTTCATTTTTGACCATGGGCTGTAGCCCATCTCAGACGGCATACTATAGCATGCCGTTTTTCATCATTTTTGAGGATTTGAAAAAAAGACGGAAATCACTCGAGACAATGGACTATAGCCCATGGTCTCGGAGTGATTTTCGTCTTTTTCTCAAATCCTCATTTACATCATTTTTGACCATGGGCTGTAGCCCATCTCAGACGGCATACTATAGCATGCTGTTTTTCATCATTTTTGAGGATTTGAAAAAAAGACGAAAATCACTCGAGACAATGGACTATAGCCCATGGTCTCGGAGTGATTTTCGTCTTTTTTTCAAATCCTCGTTTTTCATTTTTGACCATGGGCTGTAGCCCATTTCAGACGGCATACTATAGCATGCTGTTTTTCATCATTTTTGAGGATTTGGAAAAAAGACGGAAATCACTCGAGACAATGGACTATAGCCCATGGTCTCGGAGTGATTTTCGTTTTTTTCTCAAATCCTTGTTTTTCATCATTTTTGACCATGGTCTGTAGCCCATCTCAGACGGCATACTATAGCATGCTGTTTTTCAAATTTTGAGGATTTGAAAAAAAGACGGAAATCACTCAAGACAATGGACTATAGCCCATGGTCTCGGAGTGATTTTCGTCTTTTTCTCAAATCCTCATTTACATAATTTTTGACCATGGGCTGTAGCCCATCTCAGACGGCATACTATAGCAGGCTGTTTTTCATAATTTTTGAGGATTTGAAAAAAAGACGAAAATCACTCGAGACAATGGACTATAGCCCATGGTCTCGGAGTGATTTTCGTCTTTTTTTCAAATCCTCGTTTTTCATTTTTGACCATGGGCTGTAGCCCATCTCAGACGGCATACTATAGCATGCCGTTTTTCATCATTTTTGAGGATTTGAAAAAAAGACGGAAATCACTCGAGACAATGGACTATAGCCCATGGTCTCGGAGTGATTTTCGTCTTTTTCTCAAATCCTCATTTACATCATTTTTGACCATGGGCTGTAGCCCATCTCAGACGGCATACTATAGCATGCTGTTTTTCATCATTTTTGAGGTTTTGAAAAAAAGACGGAAATCACTCAAGACAATGGACTATAGCCCATGGTCTCGGAGTGATTTTCGTCTTTTTCTCAAATCCTCATTTACATCATTTTTGACCATGGGCTGTAGCCCATCTCAGACGGCATACTATAGCATGCTGTTTTTCATCATTTTTGAGGATTTGAAAAAAAGACGGAAATCACTCGAGACAATGGACTATAGCCCATGGTCTCGGAGTGATTTTCGTCTTTTTCTCAAATCCTTGTTTTTCATCATTTTTGACCATGGGCTGTAGCCCATCTCAGACGGCATACTATAGCATGTCGCTTTTCGTGATTTTGGACTATTTGAAAAAAAGATGAAAATCATGAAAAAACGACATACTATATTTCATGGCTTCGGACGGCATACTATAGCATGTCGTTTTTCATGATTTTGGAGGATTTGAAAAAAAGTCATGAAAAAACGGGACGGCATAATATATTTTGTCATATTTTCATGATTTTGGGACACTATGTCAGAGCCAGGACTTGAACCTGCAGCCTCCTGATTCCCAGGTAGGCTCTGCACCCAGTGAGCCACTGTGCATGCTGTTCTTAAAAGGCAGAATAGATAATGACAGAAGAGCCAGAGACTTGTTTCCATTGTGGTTCATAAACATTCAAACGTCTAGAGATAAACAACAGCAAAAGAAAGTTATTTTTTGTATTTTATTTTTGTATCAATGTTGTACTCAAAGGGAACAGCAGACTGTGTTGTGGCAGGTAGCAAGTAGATCAGTGACTTAGCACACTGGCTGCATGATCTGGAGATTGTGGGTTCAAACCCCACTCAAATCTTTACTTGCCAAAATCTGCCATTGACCCCCATTCTGAATTTCTCAAATTTAAAAGCACTATATTTCTAAAACGATGAAACATTTCAAAGATTCCTTTTCAGGCAAACATGTCCACCGTAAGATGAACCTAAATAGGTTTGAATGGGGTTTCTAGGTGTAAGTATGTAGGACTAGTAGCATGCCAAAGTTTGTGCTATTGCCATTGGGAATGCATTGGGCGTTTAACTTAAATAACTCAGAAACTACAAAACATTTCAAAGTAAAAAGTTCCAGCATGTGTCTCCACAGAAAGCTGAATTATAAAAAGTGTGAATGGAGTTTCTAGGTGAATGATTTTTTTACGTGCCACTATCTGCCATTATAAATTTCTCAAATTTAAAGCACTATATTTCTAAAACTATGAAACATTTCAAAGATTCCTTTTCAGGCAAACATGTCCACCGTAAGATAAACCTAAATAGGTTTGAATGGGGATTCTAGGTGTAAGTATGTAGGACTAGTAGCATGCCAAAGTTATATTCTTTTTTCGGACGGCATACTATAGCATGTCGTTTTTCGTGATTTTGGACTATTTGAAAAAAAGATGAAAATCATGAAAAAACGACATACTATAGTTCATGGCTTCGGACGGCATACTATAGCATGTCGTTTTTCATGATTTTGGAGGATTTGAAAAAAAGATGAAAATCATGAAAAAACGACATACTATAGTCCATGGTTTGGTACGGCATAATATTTTTTTTTTATTTTCATGATTTTGGGACACTATGTCTGAGCCAGGACTTGAACCTGCAGCATCCTGATTCCTAAGGCAGGCTCTGTACCCAGTGAGCCACTGTGCATGCTGTTCTTAAAAGGCCGAATAGATAATGACAGAAGAGCCAGAGACTTGTTTCCATTGTGGTTCATAAACATTCGAACGTCTAGAGATAAACAACAGCAAAAGAAACAATAGACAAATCTCCTGTTATTTTATTTTTTGTATTTTATTTTTGTATCAATGTTGTACTCAAAGGGAACAGCAGACTGGATTGTGGCAGGTAGCAAGTAGATCTGTGACTTAGCACACTGGCTGCATGATCTGGAGAGTGTGGGTTCAATTCCACTCAAATCTTTACTTGCCAAAATCTGCCATTGACCCCCATTCTGAATTTCTCAAATTTAAAAGCACTATATTTCTAAAACTATGAAACATTTCAAAGATTCCTTTTCAGGCAAACATGTCCACCGTAAGATGAACCTAAATGCGTTTGAATGGGGTTTCTAGGTGTAAGTATGTAGGACTAGTAGCACGCCAAAGTTTGTGCTATTGCCATTGAGAATGCATTGGGCGTTTAAGTTAAATAACTCAGAAACTACAAAACATTTCAAAGTAAAAAGTTCCAGCATGTGTATCCACAGTAAGCTGAATTATAAATAGTGTGAATGTAGTTTCTAGGTGAAAGTGATTTTTTGACATGCCAACATCTGCCATTGACCCCCATTATACATTTCTCAAATTTGAAAGCACTATATTTCTAAAACTATGAAACATTTCAAAGATTCATTTTCAGGCAAACATGTCCACCGTAAGATGAACCTAAATAGGTTTGAATGGGGTGTCACGTGACAACACGTGACATCATCAGGGATGGAGCGCATGTGACATCATCAGGGATGGAGATCCCTGATGTCATCAATATTAAGCCCATATATGGAGATCCCTGATGTCATCAATATTGGCCAGCAACTTTACATCTGACCTCGAACCTCAAACCTTCTCCATATATATGAAGCTGACCTGTTCTGACCTTCCATATGTTGATCCTTCCTCATCCATCCTTACTCTTTGATGTCTCCCTTTCTACTGATAGCTGTCCATTTAAACTCTATAGACGGGGCTGCCCCAAAGTAGACTTTCACATTTTATATACCTTTATAACACAATCAGCAGGACACAGCAGGGAATTGAACCCTGTCCTGGTAAACTAGGAGTTCCATACCATGTGTCTTTTGCTTTTTGAGTGATTTAGGTTGAAGAACAAAGATTCATTGCCAAAGACAGTGCCACACAGTGCAACACTCCCAGTCATACAGATCATAAGACTGTGGTAACCATGTATAAGACGCCCTAAGGGCGAGAAGCGACCTCGTGCACGCACCCGCCTTGTTGACGGCAGAATGCTGGGCGAGCGCTGGCGTTTTGGCATGGGGAGTCAGATCAACATGGAATGAATTCTGTACTGGCCATATAAGGAGCATGTCTTGAGTGTACAGGATTTTATCAATATATGGAATGTCAGAACAGGTCGACTTAGGAGATCTAAGGGTGGTAGCGGGAACATTCTCCTGAGTGTACAGGGTTTGATGAGCGCCGGGTCTTAATTTCCGGGCCTGTTGAGAACTCTAGAGTTTGAATGGACAGGTATCAGTCAAAACTCTCTCAAACAACTCTCACACACATCAGCAAGCACA
>NW_027637745.1:0-41822 GCF_951216825.1 Electrona antarctica
ACTTTCACAGCGAAATAAGCCCAGTTTGGCCCTGTTCACTTTTGCTTAGCAGAGTCTGTATCTTCAAAACTAGACACTCTGCAGGCCTATAAGCTTGGCTGGGGGCAGAGAAGCAGAGTCTGAGCAGCTACAGGAAGGATGGAGGGGTTCAGACAAGGTTTTCCAACTCCGTGCCTAAATGTCACTTTCACAGCGAAATAAGCCCAGTTTGGCCCTGTTCACTTTTGCTTAGCAGAGTCTGTATCTTCAAAACTAGACACTCTGCAGGCCTATAAGCTTGGCTGGGGGCAGAGAAGCAGAGTCTGAGCAGCTACAGGAAGGATGGAGGGGTTCAGACAAGGTTTTCCAACTCCGTGCCTAAATGTCACTTTCACAGCGAAATAAGCCCAGTTTGGCCCTGTTCACTTTTGCTTAGCAGAGTCTGTATCTTCAAAACTAGACACTCTGCAGGCCTATAAGCTTGGCTGGGGGCAGAGAAGCAGAGTCTGAGCAGCTACAGGAAGGATGGAGGGGTTCAGACAAGGTTTTCCAACTCCGTGCCTAAATGTCACTTTCACAGCGAAATAAGCCCAGTTTGGCCCTGTTCACTTTTGCTTAGCAGAGTCTGTATCTTCAAAACTAGACACTCTGCAGGCCTATAAGCTTGGCTGGGGGCAGAGAAGCAGAGTCTGAGCAGCTACAGGAAGGATGGAGGGGTTCAGACAAGGTTTTCCAACTCCGTGCCTAAATGTCACTTTCACAGCGAAATAAGCCCAGTTTGGCCCTGTTCACTTTTGCTTAGCAGAGTCTGTATCTTCAAAACTAGACACTCTGCAGGCCTATAAGCTTGGCTGGGGGCAGAGAAGCAGAGTCTGAGCAGCTACAG
The DNA here is from genome assembly GCF_951216825.1 of Electrona antarctica. NCBI lineage: Eukaryota > Metazoa > Chordata > Actinopteri > Myctophiformes > Myctophidae > Electrona > Electrona antarctica. The sequence continues at coordinate 866 of NW_027637745.1, forward strand.
GAAGGATGGAGGGGTTCAGACAAGGTTTTCCAACTCCGTGCCTAAATGTCACTTTCACAGCGAAATAAGCCCAGTTTGGCCCTGTTCACTTTTGCTTAGCAGAGTCTGTATCTTCAAAACTAGACACTCTGCAGGCCTATAAGCTTGGCTGGGGGCAGAGAAGCAGAGTCTGAGCAGCTACAGGAAGGATGGAGGGGTTCAGACAAGGTTTTCCAACTCCGTGCCTAAATGTCACTTTCACAGCGAAATAAGCCCAGTTTGGCCCTGTTCACTTTTGCTTAGCAGAGTCTGTATCTTCAAAACTAGACACTCTGCAGGCCTATAAGCTTGGCTGGGGGCAGAGAAGCAGAGTCTGAGCAGCTACAGGAAGGATGGAGGGGTTCAGACAAGGTTTTCCAACTCCGTGCCTAAATGTCACTTTCACAGCGAAATAAGCCCAGTTTGGCCCTGTTCACTTTTGCTTAGCAGAGTCTGTATCTTCAAAACTAGACACTCTGCAGGCCTATAAGCTTGGCTGGGGGCAGAGAAGCAGAGTCTGAGCAGCTACAGGAAGGATGGAGGGGTTCAGACAAGGTTTTCCAACTCCGTGCCTAAATGTCACTTTCACAGCGAAATAAGCCCAGTTTGGCCCTGTTCACTTTTGCTTAGCAGAGTCTGTATCTTCAAAACTAGACACTCTGCAGGCCTATAAGCTTGGCTGGGGGCAGAGAAGCAGAGTCTGAGCAGCTACAGGAAGGATGGAGGGGTTCAGACAAGGTTTTCCAACTCCGTGCCTAAATGTCACTTTCACAGCGAAATAAGCCCAGTTTGGCCCTGTTCACTTTTGCTTAGCAGAGTCTGTATCTTCAAAACTAGACACTCTGCAGGCCTATAAGCTTGGCTGGGGGCAGAGAAGCAGAGTCTGAGCAGCTACAGGAAGGATGGAGGGGTTCAGACAAGGTTTTCCAACTCCGTGCCTAAATGTCACTTTCACAGCGAAATAAGCCCAGTTTGGCCCTGTTCACTTTTGCTTAGCAGAGTCTGTATCTTCAAAACTAGACACTCTGCAGGCCTATAAGCTTGGCTGGGGGCAGAGAAGCAGAGTCTGAGCAGCTACAGGAAGGATGGAGGGGTTCAGACAAGGTTTTCCAACTCCGTGCCTAAATGTCACTTTCACAGCGAAATAAGCCCAGTTTGGCCCTGTTCACTTTTGCTTAGCAGAGTCTGTATCTTCAAAACTAGACACTCTGCAGGCCTATAAGCTTGGCTGGGGGCAGAGAAGCAGAGTCTGAGCAGCTACAGGAAGGATGGAGGGGTTCAGACAAGGTTTTCCAAGTCCGTGCCTAAATGTCACTTTCACAGCGAAATAAGCCCAGTTTGGCCCTGTTCACTTTTGCTTAGCAGAGTCTGTATCTTCAAAACTAGACACTCTGCAGGCCTATATCAGCCCAATATCAATATCAGCCCAATATCAATATCAGCCCAATATCAGCATCAGCCCAATATCAGCATCAGCCCAATATCAGCATCAGCCCAATATCAGCATCAGCCCAATATCAGCATCAGCCCAATATCAGCATCAGCCCAATATCAGCATCAGCCCAATATCAGCATCAGCCCAATATCAGCATCAGCCCAATATCAGCATCAGCCCAATATCAGCATCAGCCCAATATCAGCATCAGCCCAATATCAGCATCAGCCCAATATCAGCATCAGCCCAATATCAGCATCAGCCCAATATCAGCATCAGCCCAATATCAGCATCAGCCCAATATCAGCATCAGCCCAATATCAGCATCAGCCCAATATCAGCATCAGCCCAATATCAGCATCAGCCCAATATCAGCATCAGCCCAATATCAGCATCAGCCCAATATCAGCATCAGCCCAATATCAGCATCAGCCCAATATCAGCATCAGCCCAATATCAGCATCAGCCCAATATCAGCATCAGCCCAATATCAGCATCAGCCCAATATCAGCATCAGCCCAATATCAGCATCAGCCCAATATCAGCATCAGCCCAATATCAGCATCAGCCCAATATCAGCATCAGCCCAATATCAGCATCAGCCCAATATCAGCATCAGCCCAATATCAGCATCAGCCCAATATCAGCATCAGCCCAATATCAGCATCAGCCCAATATCAGCATCAGCCCAATATCAGCATCAGCCCAATATCAGCATCAGCCCAATATCAGCATCAGCCCAATATCAGCATCAGCCCAATATCAGCATCAGCCCAATATCAGCATCAGCCCAATATCAGCATCAGCCCAATATCAGCATCAGCCCAATATCAGCATCAGCCCAATATCAGCATCAGCCCAATATCAGCATCAGCCCAATATCAGCATCAGCCCAATATCAGCATCAGCCCAATATCAGCATCAGCCCAATATCAGCATCAGCCCAATATCAGCATCAGCCCAATATCAGCATCAGCCCAATATCAGCATCAGCCCAATATCAGCATCAGCCCAATATCAGCATCAGCCCAATATCAGCATCAGCCCAATATCAGCATCAGCCCAATATCAGCATCAGCCCAATATCAGCATCAGCCCAATATCAGCATCAGCCCAATATCAGCATCAGCCCAATATCAGCATCAGCCCAATATCAGCATCAGCCCAATATCAGCATCAGCCCAATATCAGCATCAGCCCAATATCAGCATCAGCCCAATATCAGCATCAGCCCAATATCAGCATCAGCCCAATATCAGCATCAGCCCAATATCAGCATCAGCCCAATATCAGCATCAGCCCAATATCAGCATCAGCCCAATATCAGCATCAGCCCAATATCAGCATCAGCCCAATATCAGCATCAGCCCAATATCAGCATCAGCCCAATATCAGCATCAGCCCAATATCAGCATCAGCCCAATATCAGCATCAGCCCAATATCAGCATCAGCCCAATATCAGCATCAGCCCAATATCAGCATCAGCCCAATATCAGCATCAGCCCAATATCAGCATCAGCCCAATATCAGCATCAGCCCAATATCAGCATCAGCCCAATATCAGCATCAGCCCAATATCAGCATCAGCCCAATATCAGCATCAGCTGATATTATATCATATTGGGCTGCTTCTCTGCCCCCAGCCAAGCTTATAGGCCTGCAGAGTGTCTAGGGCTGATGCTGATATTGGGCTGATGCTGATATTGGGCTGATGCTGATATTGGGCTGATGCTGATATTGGGCTGATGCTGATATTGGGCTGATGCTGATATTGGGCTGATGCTGATATTGGGCTGATGCTGATATTGGGCTGATGCTGATATTGGGCTGATGCTGATATTGGGCTGATGCTGATATTGGGCTGATGCTGATATTGGGCTGATGCTGATATTGGGCTGATGCTGATATTGGGCTGATGCTGATATTGGGCTGATGCTGATATTGGGCTGATGCTGATATTGGGCTGATGCTGATATTGGGCTGATGCTGATATTGGGCTGATGCTGATATTGGGCTTATGCTGATATTGGGCTGATGCTGATATTGGGCTGATGCTGATATTGGGCTGATGCTGATATTGGGCTGATGCTGATATTGGGCTGATGCTGATATTGGGCTGATGCTGATATTGGGCTGATGCTGATATTGGGCTGATGCTGATATTGGGCTGATGCTGATATTGGGCTGATGCTGATATTGGGCTGATGCTGATATTGGGCTGATGCTGATATTGGGCTGATGCTGATATTGGGCTGATGCTGATATTGGGCTGATGCTGATATTGCTGTGAATGTCACTTTCGCTGTGAAAGTGACATTTAGGCACGGAGTTGGAAAACCTTGTCTGAACCCCTCCATCCTTCCTGTAGCTGCTCAGACTCTGCTTCTCTGCCCCCAGCCAAGCTTATAGGCCTGCAGAGTGTCTAGTTTTGAAGATACAGACTCTGCTAAGCAAAAGTGAACAGGGCCAAACTGGGCTTATTTCGCTGTGAAAGTGACATTTAGGCACGGAGTTGGAAAACCTTGTCTGAACCCCTCCATCCTTCCTGTAGCTGCTCAGACTCTGCTTCTCTGCCCCCAGCCAAGCTTATAGGCCTGCAGAGTGTCTAGTTTTGAAGATACAGACTCTGCTAAGCAAAAGTGAACAGGGCCAAACTGGGCTTATTTCGCTGTGAAAGTGACATTTAGGCACGGAGTTGGAAAACCTTGTCTGAACCCCTCCATCCTTCCTGTAGCTGCTCAGACTCTGCTTCTCTGCCCCCAGCCAAGCTTATAGGCCTGCAGAGTGTCTAGTTTTGAAGATACAGACTCTGCTAAGCAAAAGTGAACAGGGCCAAACTGGGCTTATTTCGCTGTGAAAGTGACATTTAGGCACGGAGTTGGAAAACCTTGTCTGAACCCCTCCATCCTTCCTGTAGCTGCTCAGACTCTGCTTCTCTGCCCCCAGCCAAGCTTATAGGCCTGCAGAGTGTCTAGTTTTGAAGATACAGACTCTGCTAAGCAAAAGTGAACAGGGCCAAACTGGGCTTATTTCGCTGTGAAAGTGACATTTAGGCACGGAGTTGGAAAACCTTGTCTGAACCCCTCCATCCTTCCTGTAGCTGCTCAGACTCTGCTTCTCTGCCCCCAGCCAAGCTTATAGGCCTGCAGAGTGTCTAGTTTTGAAGATACAGACTCTGCTAAGCAAAAGTGAACAGGGCCAAACTGGGCTTATTTCGCTGTGAAAGTGACATTTAGGCACGGAGTTGGAAAACCTTGTCTGAACCCCTCCATCCTTCCTGTAGCTGCTCAGACTCTGCTTCTCTGCCCCCAGCCAAGCTTATAGGCCTGCAGAGTGTCTAGTTTTGAAGATACAGACTCTGCTAAGCAAAAGTGAACAGGGCCAAACTGGGCTTATTTCGCTGTGAAAGTGACATTTAGGCACGGAGTTGGAAAACCTTGTCTGAACCCCTCCATCCTTCCTGTAGCTGCTCAGACTCTGCTTCTCTGCCCCCAGCCAAGCTTATAGGCCTGCAGAGTGTCTAGTTTTGAAGATACAGACTCTGCTAAGCAAAAGTGAACAGGGCCAAACTGGGCTTATTTCGCTGTGAAAGTGACATTTAGGCACGGAGTTGGAAAACCTTGTCTGAACCCCTCCATCCTTCCTGTAGCTGCTCAGACTCTGCTTCTCTGCCCCCAGCCAAGCTTATAGGCCTGCAGAGTGTCTAGTTTTGAAGATACAGACTCTGCTAAGCAAAAGTGAACAGGGCCAAACTGGGCTTATTTCGCTGTGAAAGTGACATTTAGGCACGGAGTTGGAAAACCTTGTCTGAACCCCTCCATCCTTCCTGTAGCTGCTCAGACTCTGCTTCTCTGCCCCCAGCCAAGCTTATAGGCCTGCAGAGTGTCTAGTTTTGAAGATACAGACTCTGCTAAGCAAAAGTGAACAGGGCCAAACTGGGCTTATTTCGCTGTGAAAGTGACATTTAGGCACGGAGTTGGAAAACCTTGTCTGAACCCCTCCATCCTTCCTGTAGCTGCTCAGACTCTGCTTCTCTGCCCCCAGCCAAGCTTATAGGCCTGCAGAGTGTCTAGTTTTGAAGATACAGACTCTGCTAAGCAAAAGTGAACAGGGCCAAACTGGGCTTATTTCGCTGTGAAAGTGACATTTAGGCACGGAGTTGGAAAACCTTGTCTGAACCCCTCCATCCTTCCTGTAGCTGCTCAGACTCTGCTTCTCTGCCCCCAGCCAAGCTTATAGGCCTGCAGAGTGTCTAGTTTTGAAGATACAGACTCTGCTAAGCAAAAGTGAACAGGGCCAAACTGGGCTTATTTCGCTGTGAAAGTGACATTTAGGCACGGAGTTGGAAAACCTTGTCTGAACCCCTCCATCCTTCCTGTAGCTGCTCAGACTCTGCTTCTCTGCCCCCAGCCAAGCTTATAGGCCTGCAGAGTGTCTAGTTTTGAAGATACAGACTCTGCTAAGCAAAAGTGAACAGGGCCAAACTGGGCTTATTTCGCTGTGAAAGTGACATTTAGGCACGGAGTTGGAAAACCTTGTCTGAACCCCTCCATCCTTCCTGTAGCTGCTCAGACTCTGCTTCTCTGCCCCCAGCCAAGCTTATAGGCCTGCAGAGTGTCTAGTTTTGAAGATACAGACTCTGCTAAGCAAAAGTGAACAGGGCCAAACTGGGCTTATTTCGCTGTGAAAGTGACATTTAGGCACGGAGTTGGAAAACCTTGTCTGAACCCCTCCATCCTTCCTGTAGCTGCTCAGACTCTGCTTCTCTGCCCCCAGCCAAGCTTATAGGCCTGCAGAGTGTCTAGTTTTGAAGATACAGACTCTGCTAAGCAAAAGTGAACAGGGCCAAACTGGGCTTATTTCGCTGTGAAAGTGACATTTAGGCACGGAGTTGGAAAACCTTGTCTGAACCCCTCCATCCTTCCTGTAGCTGCTCAGACTCTGCTTCTCTGCCCCCAGCCAAGCTTATAGGCCTGCAGAGTGTCTAGTTTTGAAGATACAGACTCTGCTAAGCAAAAGTGAACAGGGCCAAACTGGGCTTATTTCGCTGTGAAAGTGACATTTAGGCACGGAGTTGGAAAACCTTGTCTGAACCCCTCCATCCTTCCTGTAGCTGCTCAGACTCTGCTTCTCTGCCCCCAGCCAAGCTTATAGGCCTGCAGAGTGTCTAGTTTTGAAGATACAGACTCTGCTAAGCAAAAGTGAACAGGGCCAAACTGGGCTTATTTCGCTGTGAAATTTCGATGTCACTTTCACAGCGAAATAAGCCCAGTTTGGCCCTGTTCACTTTTGCTTAGCAGAGTCTGTATCTTCAAAACTAGACACTCTGCAGGCCTATAAGCTTGGCTGGGGGCAGAGAAGCAGAGTCTGAGCAGCTACAGGAAGGATGGAGGGGTTCAGACAAGGTTTTCCAACTCCGTGCCTAAATGTCACTTTCACAGCGAAATAAGCCCAGTTTGGCCCTTTTCACTTTTGCTTAGCAGAGTCTGTATCTTCAAAACTAGACACTCTGCAGGCCTATAAGCTTGGCTGGGGGCAGAGAAGCAGAGTCTGAGCAGCTACAGGAAGGATGGAGGGGTTCAGACAAGGTTTTCCAACTCCGTGCCTAAATGTCACTTTCACAGCGAAATAAGCCCAGTTTGGCCCTGTTCACTTTTGCTTAGCAGAGTCTGTATCTTCAAAACTAGACACTCTGCAGGCCTATAAGCTTGGCTGGGGGCAGAGAAGCAGAGTCTGAGCAGCTACAGGAAGGATGGAGGGGTTCAGACAAGGTTTTCCAACTCCGTGCCTAAATGTCACTTTCACAGCGAAATAAGCCCAGTTTGGCCCTGTTCACTTTTGCTTAGCAGAGTCTGTATCTTCAAAACTAGACACTCTGCAGGCCTATAAGCTTGGCTGGGGGCAGAGAAGCAGAGTCTGAGCAGCTACAGGAAGGATGGAGGGGTTCAGACAAGGTTTTCCAACTCCGTGCCTAAATGTCACTTTCACAGCGAAATAAGCCCAGTTTGGCCCTGTTCACTTTTGCTTAGCAGAGTCTGTATCTTCAAAACTAGACACTCTGCAGGCCTATAAGCTTGGCTGGGGGCAGAGAAGCAGAGTCTGAGCAGCTACAGGAAGGATGGAGGGGTTCAGACAAGGTTTTCCAACTCCGTGCCTAAATGTCACTTTCACAGCGAAATAAGCCCAGTTTGGCCCTGTTCACTTTTGCTTAGCAGAGTCTGTATCTTCAAAACTAGACACTCTGCAGGCCTATAAGCTTGGCTGGGGGCAGAGAAGCAGAGTCTGAGCAGCTACAGGAAGGATGGAGGGGTTCAGACAAGGTTTTCCAACTCCGTGCCTAAATGTCACTTTCACAGCGAAATAAGCCCAGTTTGGCCCTGTTCACTTTTGCTTAGCAGAGTCTGTATCTTCAAAACTAGACACTCTGCAGGCCTATAAGCTTGGCTGGGGGCAGAGAAGCAGAGTCTGAGCAGCTACAGGAAGGATGGAGGGGTTCAGACAAGGTTTTCCAACTCCGTGCCTAAATGTCACTTTCACAGCGAAATAAGCCCAGTTTGGCCCTGTTCACTTTTGCTTAGCAGAGTCTGTATCTTCAAAACTAGACACTCTGCAGGCCTATAAGCTTGGCTGGGGGCAGAGAAGCAGAGTCTGAGCAGCTACAGGAAGGATGGAGGGGTTCAGACAAGGTTTTCCAACTCCGTGCCTAAATGTCACTTTCACAGCGAAATAAGCCCAGTTTGGCCCTGTTCACTTTTGCTTAGCAGAGTCTGTATCTTCAAAACTAGACACTCTGCAGGCCTATAAGCTTGGCTGGGGGCAGAGAAGCAGAGTCTGAGCAGCTACAGGAAGGATGGAGGGGTTCAGACAAGGTTTTCCAACTCCGTGCCTAAATGTCACTTTCACAGCGAAATAAGCCCAGTTTGGCCCTGTTCACTTTTGCTTAGCAGAGTCTGTATCTTCAAAACTAGACACTCTGCAGGCCTATAAGCTTGGCTGGGGGCAGAGAAGCAGAGTCTGAGCAGCTACAGGAAGGATGGAGGGGTTCAGACAAGGTTTTCCAACTCCGTGCCTAAATGTCACTTTCACAGCGAAATAAGCCCAGTTTGGCCCTGTTCACTTTTGCTTAGCAGAGTCTGTATCTTCAAAACTAGACACTCTGCAGGCCTATAAGCTTGGCTGGGGGCAGAGAAGCAGAGTCTGAGCAGCTACAGGAAGGATGGAGGGGTTCAGACAAGGTTTTCCAACTCCGTGCCTAAATGTCACTTTCACAGCGAAATAAGCCCAGTTTGGCCCTGTTCACTTTTGCTTAGCAGAGTCTGTATCTTCAAAACTAGACACTCTGCAGGCCTATAAGCTTGGCTGGGGGCAGAGAAGCAGAGTCTGAGCAGCTACAGGAAGGATGGAGGGGTTCAGACAAGGTTTTCCAACTCCGTGCCTAAATGTCACTTTCACAGCGAAATAAGCCCAGTTTGGCCCTGTTCACTTTTGCTTAGCAGAGTCTGTATCTTCAAAACTAGACACTCTGCAGGCCTATAAGCTTGGCTGGGGGCAGAGAAGCAGAGTCTGAGCAGCTACAGGAAGGATGGAGGGGTTCAGACAAGGTTTTCCAAGTCCGTGCCTAAATCTCACTTTCACAGCGAAATAAGCCCAGTTTGGCCCTGTTCACTTTTGCTTAGCAGAGTCTGTATCTTCAAAACTAGACACTCTGCAGGCCTATATCAGCCCAATATCAATATCAGCCCAATATCAGCATCAGCCCAATATCAGCATCAGCCCAATATCAGCATCAGCCCAATATCAGCATCAGCCCAATATCAGCATCAGCCCAATATCAGCATCAGCCCAATATCAGCATCAGCCCAATATCAGCATCAGCCCAATATCAGCATCAGCCCAATATCAGCATCAGCCCAATATCAGCATCAGCCCAATATCAGCATCAGCCCAATATCAGCATCAGCCCAATATCAGCATCAGCCCAATATCAGCATCAGCCCAATATCAGCATCAGCCCAATATCAGCATCAGCCCAATATCAGCATCAGCCCAATATCAGCATCAGCCCAATATCAGCATCAGCCCAATATCAGCATCAGCCCAATATCAGCATCAGCCCAATATCAGCATCAGCCCAATATCAGCATCAGCCCAATATCAGCATCAGCCCAATATCAGCATCAGCCCAATATCAGCATCAGCCCAATATCAGCATCAGCCCAATATCAGCATCAGCCCAATATCAGCATCAGCCCAATATCAGCATCAGCCCAATATCAGCATCAGCCCAATATCAGCATCAGCCCAATATCAGCATCAGCCCAATATCAGCATCAGCCCAATATCAGCATCAGCCCAATATCAGCATCAGCCCAATATCAGCATCAGCCCAATATCAGCATCAGCCCAATATCAGCATCAGCCCAATATCAGCATCAGCCCAATATCAGCATCAGCCCAATATCAGCATCAGCCCAATATCAGCATCAGCCCAATATCAGCATCAGCCCAATATCAGCATCAGCCCAATATCAGCATCAGCCCAATATCAGCATCAGCCCAATATCAGCATCAGCCCAATATCAGCATCAGCCCAATATCAGCATCAGCCCAATATCAGCATCAGCCCAATATCAGCATCAGCCCAATATCAGCATCAGCCCAATATCAGCATCAGCCCAATATCAGCATCAGCCCAATATCAGCATCAGCCCAATATCAGCATCAGCCCAATATCAGCATCAGCCCAATATCAGCATCAGCCCAATATCAGCATCAGCCCAATATCAGCATCAGCCCAATATCAGCATCAGCCCAATATCAGCATCAGCCCAATATCAGCATCAGCCCAATATCAGCATCAGCCCAATATCAGCATCAGCCCAATATCAGCATCAGCCCAATATCAGCATCAGCCCAATATCAGCATCAGCCCAATATCAGCATCAGCCCAATATCAGCATCAGCCCAATATCAGCATCAGCCCAATATCAGCATCAGCCCAATATCAGCATCAGCCCAATATCAGCATCAGCCCAATATCAGCATCAGCCCAATATCAGCATCAGCCCAATATCAGCATCAGCCCAATATCAGCATCAGCCCAATATCAGCATCAGCCCAATATCAGCATCAGCCCAATATCAGCATCAGCCCAATATCAGCATCAGCCCAATATCAGCATCAGCCCAATATCAGCATCAGCCCAATATCAGCATCAGCCCAATATCAGCATCAGCCCAATATCAGCATCAGCCCAATATCAGCATCAGCTGATATTATATCATATTGGGCTGCTTCTCTGCCCCCAGCCAAGCTTATAGGCCTGCAGAGTGTCTAGGGCTGATGCTGATATTGGGCTGATGCTGATATTGGGCTGATGCTGATATTGGGCTGATGCTGATATTGGGCTGATGCTGATATTGGGCTGATGCTGATATTGGGCTGATGCTGATATTGGGCTGATGCTGATATTGGGCTGATGCTGATATTGGGCTGATGCTGATATTGGGCTGATGCTGATATTGGGCTGATGCTGATATTGGGCTGATGCTGATATTGGGCTGATGCTGATATTGGGCTGATGCTGATATTGGGCTGATGCTGATATTGGGCTGATGCTGATATTGGGCTGATGCTGATATTGGGCTGATGCTGATATTGGGCTGATGCTGATATTGGGCTGATGCTGATATTGGGCTGATGCTGATATTGGGCTGATGCTGATATTGGGCTGATGCTGATATTGGGCTGATGCTGATATTGGGCTGATGCTGATATTGGGCTGATGCTGATATTGGGCTGATGCTGATATTGGGCTGATGCTGATATTGGGCTGATGCTGATATTGGGCTGATGCTGATATTGGGCTGATGCTGATATTGGGCTGATGCTGATATTGGGCTGATGCTGATATTGGGCTGATGCTGATATTGGGCTGATGCTGATATTGGGCTGATGCTGATATTGGGCTGATGCTGATATTGGGCTGATGCTGATATTGGGCTGATGCTGATATTGGGCTGATGCTGATATTGGGCTGATGCTGATATTGGGCTGATGCTGATATTGGGCTGATGCTGATATTGGGCTGATGCTGATATTGGGCTGATGCTGATATTGGGCTGATGCTGATATTGGGCTGATGCTGATATTGGGCTGATGCTGATATTGGGCTGATGCTGATATTGGGCTGATGCTGATATTGGGCTGATGCTGATATTGGGCTGATGCTGATATTGGGCTGATGCTGATATTGGGCTGATGCTGATATTGGGCTGATGCTGATATTGGGCTGATGCTGATATTGGGCTGATGCTGATATTGGGCTGATGCTGATATTGGGCTGATGCTGATATTGGGCTGATGCTGATGTAGGGATTATTAGGCAAGATTATGATGTCAATTAGCCAGAAATCAAATGCAACCCCGACTCGCCAGCGAATCGAATACACATTTAATTCCTATCTACTTGCATCTCATTAACGTCCAATGGAAGACGTGAGTCACTTAGCCTGTCAATATGCACATAGTTTCCACTCGGAATGAAGCGATTTGAAACTATGTACATACTGTGTATCTTATCATAAAAACGTCTATCTGAAGACGTGAGTTACGAATACCTGGTATGAATAAATACTGTGTTACAGTTCCCCCAATATAAAACAAATCAAACACACACAGACGGAATCAAAGAATAGTCCGGAGATTTGTTTAGATTGTACCAGCAAAATGAGATATTTATTATATCGAAATACTGTTACAACATACTTGTCATATACTCAAATAAAAACATAGCAAGAACGGCCGCGTCAGGGTTAATCCAATTCGGACATTAGCCGTAAAGACTTAACCCTGCGCATTGAAAATATACTATTTGGTAGACTGTGGTATAGTTGCTTCTGACTAGTCTGCACATGAGTTGTGCAAAATAGCCAAGGGCAAACGTTATAAAGTCCAGTCTTACTCAAATAACAATCTCAACTATAGGTCCGTTCAGTTTACAAGCACAATGCAAAGATAGTTTCAGGAAGAAGAAAGAGGAAAGAGGAAAGAGGTTCTCGCGAGGAGGGGCTCTATGGTTGGCGTCACTTTTAAGATTTAAATGACAAAACTACGTCAAAAGGGTAGCTAATCCTATCATTAGTTCTGAACACTATTTTGTATTAAAAGAATGTCGTTCTGGGAGCTCGACTGTCAAACACATCTTTGACCAACCTTTTCGATGATGGAACCTCAGCGGCGCTCGGAAACTGGATACCAGGGTTAAGTTGACAAAATTAGTTTCCAGCGCGGCACGCGAGTGTAACTTTACTCGTACATGTTTAGTTAAAGTATAAAGTATAAAAGTCGATCAAATCGTTTCATATGGAAACCCACAAGTGGTAAACGGGACTCGCTCTAAGTCCTAGTGTAGTTTCGCGGAGGTGCAGCCCCCCGGCTGCCGGTAAAAGAACGCACCGGCTGATGTGGTTCAGCCAGCGTCTCGATCAAAAATGAGCAACGTGTTTTGGGTGACACACGTTATATTGAAAAGGGGTCTCAAACTAAATTAGGCGTTTTCCTTTGTCTAACTCCAAAACCAGTTTTAACCAGTTTTAGTTGGAGTCAACAGAATTGTTTATACAGCTTTTACGGCCCACAGGAAGAGGGGAAAGACGCTGTCCTGTGCACCTATCACTCTCTCTCCTTATCGCTGGCCTAATCGCTAAGGAATCTTCTCTTTCAGATGTGTGCGCACACACACACACACACACACACACACACACACACACACACACACACACACACACACACGTGCGCACCAACGCACACACATTTCCTCTCATTTGACGGACATGTTCACTCTGGTCTCAACGCAGTGGTTAGAACATAGGTAGAACAAAGAGGAGAAACAGTAATAATAACATTTGAGGACAGGTGTCCTACACATTCATTTATAGCGTTGCGTGGGTGTTTGCAGCCCAGAATGTTTAAGGCAGTGTGTATGCGTGTTGTAATCCAATTCCACGCAGGTCTGTTTTGCGTGTTGATTTGTGAGTCTGTTTCTTGGTTGAACGGTTTCTTGCGTGCCAGCCGATCTGCTTAAGCACTTAAAAAGGCAAAAGGGGTCGCTGGGAGGTTGAGGCGTCCTGGTTGCTTAGTCAGTGTAAACATCGAACTGGTGTGTGTGTGTGGTGAACCAGTGATTTAGTGCCAAGAGGGATGTCACCCTCCCCCTGTTGGTTTTGATCCTCTAAATTATACTCACTCAAGAGGAACCGGTTTGGGGGGGGGTGTTGCATTGGTTCAACTTGCATAATTGTCAATTACAAACCCTCCCAATGTCAGGCTACACTGATATTGGGCTGATGCTGATATTGGGCTGATGCTGATATTGGGCTGATGCTGATATTGGGCTGATGCTGATATTGGGCTGATGCTGATATTGGGCTGATGCTGATATTGGGCTGATGCTGATATTGGGCTGATGCTGATATTGGGCTGATGCTGATATTGGGCTGATGCTGATATTGGGCTGATGCTGATATTGGGCTGATGCTGATATTGGGCTGATGCTGATATTGGGCTGATGCTGATATTGGGCTGATGCTGATATTGGGCTGATGCTGATATTGGGCTGATGCTGATATTGGGCTGATGCTGATATTGGGCTGATGCTGATATTGGGCTGATGCTGATATTGGGCTGATGCTGATATTGGGCTGATGCTGATATTGGGCTGATGCTGATATTGGGCTGATGCTGATATTGGGCTGATGCTGATATTGGGCTGATGCTGATATTGGGCTGATGCTGATATTGGGCTGATGCTGATATTGGGCTGATGCTGATATTGGGCTGATGCTGATATTGGGCTGATGCTGATATTGGGCTGATGCTGATATTGGGCTGATGCTGATATTGGGCTGATGCTGATATTGGGCTGATGCTGATATTGGGCTGATGCTGATATTGGGCTGATGCTGATATTGGGCTGATGCTGATATTGGGCTGATGCTGATATTGGGCTGATATTGATATTGGGCTGATATTGATATTGGGCTGATATAGGCCTGCAGAGTGTCTAGTTTTGAAGATACAGACTCTGCTAAGCAAAAGTGAACAGGGCCAAACTGGGCTTATTTCGCTGTGAAAGTGAGATTTAGGCACGGACTTGGAAAACCTTGTCTGAACCCCTCCATCCTTCCTGTAGCTGCTCAGACTCTGCTTCTCTGCCCCCAGCCAAGCTTATAGGCCTGCAGAGTGTCTAGTTTTGAAGATACAGACTCTGCTAAGCAAAAGTGAACAGGGCCAAACTGGGCTTATTTCGCTGTGAAAGTGACATTTAGGCACGGAGTTGGAAAACCTTGTCTGAACCCCTCCATCCTTCCTGTAGCTGCTCAGACTCTGCTTCTCTGCCCCCAGCCAAGCTTATAGGCCTGCAGAGTGTCTAGTTTTGAAGATACAGACTCTGCTAAGCAAAAGTGAACAGGGCCAAACTGGGCTTATTTCGCTGTGAAAGTGACATTTAGGCACGGAGTTGGAAAACCTTGTCTGAACCCCTCCATCCTTCCTGTAGCTGCTCAGACTCTGCTTCTCTGCCCCCAGCCAAGCTTATAGGCCTGCAGAGTGTCTAGTTTTGAAGATACAGACTCTGCTAAGCAAAAGTGAACAGGGCCAAACTGGGCTTATTTCGCTGTGAAAGTGACATTTAGGCACGGAGTTGGAAAACCTTGTCTGAACCCCTCCATCCTTCCTGTAGCTGCTCAGACTCTGCTTCTCTGCCCCCAGCCAAGCTTATAGGCCTGCAGAGTGTCTAGTTTTGAAGATACAGACTCTGCTAAGCAAAAGTGAACAGGGCCAAACTGGGCTTATTTCGCTGTTGTAGGGATTATTAGGCAAGATTATGATGTCAATTAGCCAGAAATCAAATGCAACCCCGACTCGCCAGCGAATCGAATACACATTTGATTCCTATCTACTTGCATCTCATTAACGTCCAATTGAAGACGTGAGTCACTTAGCCTGTCAATATACACATAGTTTCCACTCGGAATGAAGCGCTTTGAAACTATGTACATACTGTGTATCTTATCATAAAAACGTCTATCTGAAGACGTGAGTTACGAATACCTGGTATGAATAAATACTGTGTTACAGTTCCCCCAATATAAAACAAATCAAATACACACAGACGGAATCAAAGAATAGTCCAGAGATTTGTTTAGATTGTACCAGCAAAATGAGATATTTATTATATCGAAATACTGTTCACAATATATTCCATACAATAGAAACTGCATAGCAGGAACGTGCGCGTCAAGGCTAATCCACTTCTGGGCATGAGCCAGAAAAGTTTAGCCAAGCGCATTGATTAATACACTTTCACCAGACCAGTGCGTCAACCGTTGATTATAACTTACGCGGTGCAGCGACGTTATATCAAGGGTAGTACACAATGAAATCCGATCTGGTTAAAGTTATATTAACAAAATAGCTACGTTCCGGTTAAAACACATCGCAGAAATTATAAGCAATTTAGAAGACAGAAAAGGAGAGTAAGAGGAAAGAGGTTCTCGCGAGGAGGGCTCTATGGTTGGCGTCACTTTTAAGATTTAAATGACAAAACTACGTCAAAAGGGTAGCTAATCCTATCATTAGTTCTGAACACTATTTTGTATTAAAAGCATGTCGTTCAGGGAGCTTGAATGTTATCAAATACATCCTTGACCAACCTTTGTGATGATGGAACCTCAGCGGCGCTCGGAAACTGGATACCAGGGTTAAGTTGACAAAATTAGTTTCCAGTGCGGCACGCGAGTGTAACTTTACTCGTCCTTCTTTGGTTAAAGTATAAAGTATAGAAAAGTCGATCAAATCGTTTCATATGGAAACCCACAAGTGGTAAACGGGACTCGCTCTAAGTCCTGATGTGGTTTCCGTGGCGGTGCAGTTCTAAGAGCTCACCGGCTGAGGCAGCCGGCGTCTCGGGGAGAAGAAGCACCAAACTGAGCAACGTGTTTTGGGTGACACACGTTATATTGAAAAAGGGGGTCTCAAACTAAATTAGGCGTTTTCCTTTGTCTAACTCCAAAACCAGTTTTAACCAGTGTTAGTTGGAGTCAACAGAATTGTTTATCCAAGCTTTTACGGCCCACAGGAAGAGGGGAAAGACGCTGTCCTGTGCACCTATCACTCTCTCTCCTTATCGCTGAGCCATCTCCTCTTTCAAGCGTTAGTACACAGATGTGTGCGCACACGCGCACACACACACACACACACACACACACACACACACACACACACACACACACACACACACACACACACACACACACTCTCCCTTCAGCCTCGCTCACTCATTTTACATGTTCCATAGTTTCCATATGTCAACAGGTAGAAAATGATTATATTGAGAACAAAAACAGGGAGCATGTATTGCTGATTGGAGTATCAGTGGTGCGTGCGTGTTGTTGTAATGTAACGAGGTAGGACACCCCATCCATCCTGTGAGAGTTCATCTCTCGGTCAGCCCAGGTCTGACCTGGGTCGTGTCCTGATAGTCACCTCTCTCTTTCTCTTATTCGGTCTGTGGTCTCTCAAAAACCCCCCTTTGCTGTCAGGTTAATCCAGGGGTGGTTGATTGTTAATTCAGTTTGTAGACAAACGGGCGCATCTGGCACTTTTAGCAAGCCAGTGTAAGGGAGAAATGTTACTCCATTTCACCTCACCATTGGGGCGTCTCTCTGATCTTACTTGCTCAGAGCGACACCGGTACTTGGGGGGAGGGAATCTGGTCCCCTTCCATTGTTCGGTTCAACTTGCATAATTGTCAATTACAAACCCTCCCAATGTCAGGCTACATATCCCCTCTCTAGGATAAATGAAGACAACGTTCGTGGACCTTCGTTTGGCCTAGTTACATATCCTGACCTCCATTCGGGACAAGATGTCAAGTTGAGGCCAATGGGGTGTCTGTCTTGCCCATAGGGCCCCTTTTTCGACAGTGGGGTCGCGTTCCCCTGTAGTGGTGTCAATGTTCGTAGCACTCCCTTGGATGCCCAGGATAGCACCTGTGACACAGGGGAAAGGTAGGAAAGGCAGTGTCTGTACGGTCGTTTCAGGTAGGTGTAGAGTTCTGCTGGGTGCAGAGTAGATTCTATGAGAGAGTGCACAGGCGACAGTGTCTGAATGTCATTCAGGCTTCCCCGAGCACGACATACGCTCCCAGGGGAAACAACACAATGTCAATTCATTCAAAACACTGTCATTCAGGTGGATGCCAGGTTCCGCTAGTCACGGAGCAGCATCCATGAGAGAGAGAAACAGGAGACAGTGTCTGAAGGTCATTCAGGCTTCCCCGAGCACGACATACGCTCCCAGGGGAAACAAAACAATGTCAATTCATTCAAAACACTGTCATTCAGCTGGGTGTAATGCCCTCCAGGCATGGCGTAGCATTCATGTGGGGAAGAAAGAGCGGACAGGAGACAGTGTCTGTAGTGTCATCCAGGCGGATGCAAGGTTCCGCTAGGTGCGGGGTAACATCCATGTGAGGGAGAGAGAGGCAGGAGGCAGTGTCTGTAATGTCATTCAGGTGGGTGTAAGGCTTCCCCGAGCACGACCATACGCTCCCAGGGGAAACACAACAATGTCAAAACATGTCATTGCTGGCAGGTCAAAGTGTTATTGACCACATCATGCACCCAAAACGACATGGTTTCTCCTAAGTCATTTTACACTGAGCTCTCTACTCCTATTGATAAAGTTGTACTGGTCTAACCAGGGTGATAGAGAAGAGAAAAGTGGAACAAGGGCCAGAGTAGAAGAGAGGAAATAATACTTTCGTTTGTTAAACTAAAATTCAAACGATAACAGACTATAAGGAGCAAATGGCTCAACGTCTAGTGGGAATAATTATTTTGTCTGGTAAAAACAAACAAACGAAAAAACTAAGGAGCAATGGCTCACACTCTAATGGTAGAAAACAAAACAGTAACTACATTTTGTGACCACAGGTGGTTTAGCAGGCTAGTGCACCTACAGGTTTGAAT
Source organism: Electrona antarctica (assembly GCF_951216825.1). Lineage (NCBI taxonomy): Eukaryota > Metazoa > Chordata > Actinopteri > Myctophiformes > Myctophidae > Electrona > Electrona antarctica. Next base: position 19,353 of record NW_027637745.1, read on the forward strand.
TCATTCCGCTAGCGAGGTTGATGTTTGATCATGTCTCACACCGAGTCAGGAAACGGAACAAAAGGTCAACCCTCTATCTTAGGAAGCATTATTCTGCACAGGCACTTTGAGGTCGTTTTTATAATAATAAAACAAGAAAATGTAAACAAAAATTACTAATGGTGTGTGTGTGTTACACATACCAAGTGATCATCCCGTTTCGGTAGGGGAGGAGGTTTCTTACTGTTTCACGGGAAACAGGGTCCTATGTTGCTTAAACTATTTAGGCGAGAAACTCAATAGGCTAGGCACAACACAGCTAAGAGTTCTACAATGTAGAGCAGCCAACAAGGCGTGCCTGCCGGTGAGTTCTCTCGCCTTGGTTTTGGTCTCAGAGTCTGTCAGTTCGGTGATTGTCTGGGGCGTGTGTAATTTGATTTGGTTTCGGTGTACCCATTTTGTCACTGGCTTGCCTTGGCCTTTCCATTTGGGGAGGGACCTATTGTTCATCCCCTCTTGGTGAGCAAAAGTGGAACACCGAACCAAACCCCTTACTTGGAGCTGGTCCTGCGAGGGCCTTTTGCCATAGTGGGCTTTCTTGACCTCCATGCTCTTTGCCAAGTTCTTCTGAGAAGATCTGGCAAATGGTCCAATCCAATCTATCTGCAGATCTGCCCATGGGAACATAATTCCCCTCTCTTGTAAGGGTGTTCTCGGGGTTGGACTTGAAGGTTGGAACTGACAGCACGTCAAACAACCTTTCACATAATGAACCACGTCTTGGTACATTTTGGGCCAATAGGCCATCTGGCACAACTCATCGCAGGTTGCCTCGACACCTCGGTGTACAGCAGTTGGGGAGTTGTGGCCGAAGCTTAATAGTACCCCCCTGTGGTGCTGGGGTATAACTAGACGCGGAGAAGTATATGAATCAACAGCATATACCAACAGACCATTGCTCAGTGACATGTAGTCGCTCGACAACAGTAGTTGTGTTAAATACTCTGTTGAGTCCCTGTCTGTGTCAGGGATAGGTGTTGGTGTGTCCCCAGCAAGGAGCGCCATCATGTGGGCTAGGGCTGGGTCAGCCACCTGTAATGACACTAGATCAAAGTCTCTTTTCACAGGGGCCGTCGTCCCATCAGGGGACCGTTGGTCCCGCTGCAGTAACGCAGGGATTTTGCCAATGACCGGAATGGTCAGGCTGGAATCATAGAAGTCAGTGCTTATCAACAAACCCAAGTCTGTTCCTTCGCACAAAGTGACGTCGGTATCCAGCCTGTCTGTAGACCTTCCTTCCACATCCAAAATGGGTGTGCCTTGGAAAGTCAGACTTTGCCGTAACTGGGCATCTCTCCCCCCTAAAGGAGGAGTCCCCGGTGGGGAATTAGTGCCCTGTAAGCAAGTTATTTCCAGCTGTGCCTCCACGAGGTCACTGTTGGTCTGTTGAAACTGGGTAAACTGCGCCTTGAGGTCGGCGATCTCTTGTTTAGCCCTATTCAACTTACTATCTGTGGTGGCTAGCTTGGTGACAATATCAGTCAAGCGAGCCTGTGTCTCTCGTAACTCAAGTTCATCAGTCAAGTCTTTTATCTGCTGCTGAGACCTGGCAATTGCCTCCACGTTAGCTTTGACTGCTAAGCAATCAAGCTCATGTAACCGGACTAAGTTTGCCAATACATGCCCAGTTAATTTCTCGCGTTCTGCCTCAGTGTAAAGTCTTGATTCAGCATGAGCACTAGCTAAAGTTTGGAGATTTGAAAGGACTGTGTCTGCATCTATTTGACCGACGTTAGGAATGTCAGAGTCTGTCAGACTAAGCATCTTTCTTATAGCTACGCAACAATCCATGTTCCCTGTTCGTGTAGCTGGCTAACAGCACAGTATGCTTCTAAGCCGCAACAACTCTGTCAACAGACAGCGGTAGGAAACAATGCAACAACCACGCTCCCTCGCTGCCTCTCAGGCAAAAACAGCACTGTGGTCCTCAATTTGGTTTGAGGACAATTGTGCACAAGTGAAAAGGCTATATCGTTTGTGCTATTATTCCTGCCCCTAACCCCCCTTTTTATTAACACCCTTAGTTCCTTTTGCAAGGAAGAAAGGGAGTGAATAAAAATTAAAAAGGGAATAAACACAAAAAAAATAAAATAATTTTGAATTAAAAATCTCAAACTGTAAATGTCCAAAATTAAAATAATTAATTAAACCCAATCAGTCAATTGCCTGATCAACAAAACCTCAAAGGCTTAATCAACCACACATTCAACCAAACGAGAATAACCAATTAAAGCTCAATTTGTAAATGGCTCAAATGAAAATAATTAATTAAACCCAATCAATCAACTGCCTGATCAACAAAACCTCAAAGGCTTAATCAACCACACATTCAACCAAACGGGAATAACCAATTAAAACTCAATTTGTATGTGGCTCAAATGGAAATAATTAATTAAACCCAATCAATCAACCGCCTGATCAACAAAACCTAAAAGGCTTAATCAACCACACATTCGACCAAACGGGAATAACCAATTAAAACAGCAAGCCAATCGCCTGGTCGATCAAAACCTCAAAAGGTTGTTAGATCCACCACTCACTTAGCCAGAAGGTTATTTCGAGCCTCAAATTTTAAATGCCACCAAGGAATGACTGAATCTCTTGAAATTCACACTCCTAATGACAAAATGGTATTAATTAAGTAAACTCAACAATTTAATTGCCTGGTCAATTAAAACATCAACCACACACTTAAACAGAGTTTATTTTAAAAATCCCAGCGTCCAACGAGAGATCGGAATGAATCATTAAAAATAATTAAGTCAATCCCCATCTCAAAATTGGAACCGTAATCTTCAAAACAAACCCATTTGAGCATAACGGGCCAATGAATCGACTGAAATCCTGAAAGATTTTAAAACGATCAGTCAACCAAAGTCCACCTTAAACATTTAAAGTCAAATGATAATGCCTGAAATAAGCTAGGGCAGGGGTGTGATTAAAACGAATAACAAAAGACCTGTATCCCTTAAACAAAGCAAGCCTGATTTTGCACAGAACAAAGGCTATGCAAATTTAAAGAATGCTCCAATTTTGTCCAAGGCACAGGCCGTAAATAGCAGAAACGTTTCACCTATGCACCACAAAATCAATTATCCACAACCGAATTTGCCTGAAATGAGCGTAAAAGAGGGTTTACGATTACCACAACACCACGCTATATGTTTACAAACACAAGCAAACAACGCAAAATGTCCCCACAGCAGTGAGGCAATTAATGAGCTACCAGTATATGCGAACTTAATGAGTGTACTTTGACACGCAAAATAAGTCCCCACCAAGTGCAAAGATTAAGAGGTGTTAATCTTCGTCAAGTAGCAAAAACACGACCATGCATGTGCCCTCTTACAGCTCACATAGTGAAGCTAATGTTATGACACGTGTGACACCAGCGACGGCCACTAGATGGGGCGGCACGCCTTACTTGTATCACAACAACGTGTCAGTAGGCTGGACACCAAGTGTCACGGCCTGAGACCCCCACCTCTCAGGGCGGAGTTTCAGACGGGGGAAATCAAGATGGCGATTTTGCAATCTGCCTGGGTAGCAGCGTCCCACAAGTACAGCGGAAACGCCCCACGTCACCAATTTCCAAAATGGCGACCTCGCAAAGTCGCAAAACACAATGGCCAGAGTCCCCCGAACATTAGATGGTTTCACACTGTCTTTTGACCAACGTCACACCAAGTATAACGCTGCTTGAACCGTATGGGCCCCGTAAAAGCAATCAAGCCAACGACCAGACAGTCCACTAGATTTATTTCACTCCTGATTTAATGACCGGACACCTCAAAACGACGCACTATGGGGACACTTAAGTCTAAATTCATACTAAACCTTTTAAAATGGTTTTTCTGTAATCCCGTGAGCCGCTATGGGTTCTAGACAATTTCCAGGCTCCAAATTAGCAATAGGCATTACACAATGACACTATACGAATTAAATCGATCTGCTAAATGGCAAAATAGATTCGTTGCTGAACTATTCACGAGCAGCTTACGCTCGGAGCAATTGGCAACAGGGCGCTAGGAAATAAAATCTGTTAAAAACGATAGCCCTTGGTTTATTAATTTCGCTCCTTATATTAAACACCACAAGCCTCTGCAGAAAGCTGCGGATAAATTGGGAGGGTATTCGAACGTAATGTTGTAGGTTCCAGCCACGGTCACAGCGTGAGACGCGGATCAAACCATTTACTCTAAAAAAGAAACAACCTCGATTCCAATTACATGTACATTAATTTCTCTCACATCGAAGGGTCTTATATAACACAGTAAACCAGTTCCGTTAACGGGACACCATTATGTAGGGATTATTAGGCAAGATTATGATGTCAATTAGCCAGAAATCAAATGCAACCCCGACTCGCCAGCGAATCGAATACACATTTGATTCCTATCTACTTGCATCTCATTAACGTCCAATTGAAGACGTGAGTCACTTAGCCTGTCAATATACACATAGTTTCCACTCGGAATGAAGCGCTTTGAAACTATGTACATACTGTGTATCTTATCATAAAAACGTCTATCTGAAGACGTGAGTTACGAATACCTGGTATGAATAAATACTGTGTTACAGTTCCCCCAATATAAAACAAATCAAATACACACAGACGGAATCAAAGAATAGTCCAGAGATTTGTTTAGATTGTACCAGCAAAATGAGATATTTATTATATCGAAATACTGTTCACAATATATTCCATACAATAGAAACTGCATAGCAGGAACGTGCGCGTCAAGGCTAATCCACTTCTGGGCATGAGCCAGAAAAGTTTAGCCAAGCGCATTGATTAATACACTTTCACCAGACCAGTGCGTCAACCGTTGATTATAACTTACGCGGTGCAGCGACGTTATATCAAGGGTAGTACACAATGAAATCCGATCTGGTTAAAGTTATATTAACAAAATAGCTACGTTCCGGTTAAAACACATCGCAGAAATTATAAGCAATTTAGAAGACAGAAAAGGAGAGTAAGAGGAAAGAGGTTCTCGCGAGGAGGGCTCTATGGTTGGCGTCACTTTTAAGATTTAAATGACAAAACTACGTCAAAAGGGTAGCTAATCCTATCATTAGTTCTGAACACTATTTTGTATTAAAAGCATGTCGTTCAGGGAGCTTGAATGTTATCAAATACATCCTTGACCAACCTTTGTGATGATGGAACCTCAGCGGCGCTCGGAAACTGGATACCAGGGTTAAGTTGACAAAATTAGTTTCCAGTGCGGCACGCGAGTGTAACTTTACTCGTCCTTCTTTGGTTAAAGTATAAAGTATAGAAAAGTCGATCAAATCGTTTCATATGGAAACCCACAAGTGGTAAACGGGACTCGCTCTAAGTCCTGATGTGGTTTCCGTGGCGGTGCAGTTCTAAGAGCTCACCGGCTGAGGCAGCCGGCGTCTCGGGGAGAAGAAGCACCAAACTGAGCAACGTGTTTTGGGTGACACACGTTATATTGAAAAAGGGGGTCTCAAACTAAATTAGGCGTTTTCCTTTGTCTAACTCCAAAACCAGTTTTAACCAGTGTTAGTTGGAGTCAACAGAATTGTTTATCCAAGCTTTTACGGCCCACAGGAAGAGGGGAAAGACGCTGTCCTGTGCACCTATCACTCTCTCTCCTTATCGCTGAGCCATCTCCTCTTTCAAGCGTTAGTACACAGATGTGTGCGCACACGCGCACACACACACACACACACACACACACACACACACACACACACACACACACACACACACACACACACACACTCTCCCTTCAGCCTCGCTCACTCATTTTACATGTTCCATAGTTTCCATATGTCAACAGGTAGAAAATGATTATATTGAGAACAAAAACAGGGAGCATGTATTGCTGATTGGAGTATCAGTGGTGCGTGCGTGTTGTTGTAATGTAACGAGGTAGGACACCCCATCCATCCTGTGAGAGTTCATCTCTCGGTCAGCCCAGGTCTGACCTGGGTCGTGTCCTGATAGTCACCTCTCTCTTTCTCTTATTCGGTCTGTGGTCTCTCAAAAACCCCCCTTTGCTGTCAGGTTAATCCAGGGGTGGTTGATTGTTAATTCAGTTTGTAGACAAACGGGCGCATCTGGCACTTTTAGCAAGCCAGTGTAAGGGAGAAATGTTACTCCATTTCACCTCACCATTGGGGCGTCTCTCTGATCTTACTTGCTCAGAGCGACACCGGTACTTGGGGGGAGGGAATCTGGTCCCCTTCCATTGTTCGGTTCAACTTGCATAATTGTCAATTACAAACCCTCCCAATGTCAGGCTACACTGTGAAAGTGACATTTAGGCACGGAGTTGGAAAACCTTGTCTGAACCCCTCCATCCTTCCTGTAGCTGCTCAGACTCTGCTTCTCTGCCCCCAGCCAAGCTTATAGGCCTGCAGAGTGTCTAGTTTTGAAGATACAGACTCTGCTAAGCAAAAGTGAACAGGGCCAAACTGGGCTTATTTCGCTGTGAAAGTGACATTTAGGCACGGAGTTGGAAAACCTTGTCTGAACCCCTCCATCCTTCCTGTAGCTGCTCAGACTCTGCTTCTCTGCCCCCAGCCAAGCTTATAGGCCTGCAGAGTGTCTAGTTTTGAAGATACAGACTCTGCTAAGCAAAAGTGAACAGGGCCAAACTGGGCTTATTTCGCTGTGAAAGTGACATTTAGGCACGGAGTTGGAAAACCTTGTCTGAACCCCTCCATCCTTCCTGTAGCTGCTCAGACTCTGCTTCTCTGCCCCCAGCCAAGCTTATAGGCCTGCAGAGTGTCTAGTTTTGAAGATACAGACTCTGCTAAGCAAAAGTGAACAGGGCCAAACTGGGCTTATTTCGCTGTGAAAGTGACATTTAGGCACGGAGTTGGAAAACCTTGTCTGAACCCCTCCATCCTTCCTGTAGCTGCTCAGACTCTGCTTCTCTGCCCCCAGCCAAGCTTATAGGCCTGCAGAGTGTCTAGTTTTGAAGATACAGACTCTGCTAAGCAAAAGTGAACAGGGCCAAACTGGGCTTATTTCGCTGTGAAAGTGACATTTAGGCACGGAGTTGGAAAACCTTGTCTGAACCCCTCCATCCTTCCTGTAGCTGCTCAGACTCTGCTTCTCTGCCCCCAGCCAAGCTTATAGGCCTGCAGAGTGTCTAGTTTTGAAGATACAGACTCTGCTAAGCAAAAGTGAACAGGGCCAAACTGGGCTTATTTCGCTGTGAAAGTGACATTTAGGCACGGAGTTGGAAAACCTTGTCTGAACCCCTCCATCCTTCCTGTAGCTGCTCAGACTCTGCTTCTCTGCCCCCAGCCAAGCTTATAGGCCTGCAGAGTGTCTAGTTTTGAAGATACAGACTCTGCTAAGCAAAAGTGAACAGGGCCAAACTGGGCTTATTTCGCTGTGAAAGTGACATTTAGGCACGGAGTTGGAAAACCTTGTCTGAACCCCTCCATCCTTCCTGTAGCTGCTCAGACTCTGCTTCTCTGCCCCCAGCCAAGCTTATAGGCCTGCAGAGTGTCTAGTTTTGAAGATACAGACTCTGCTAAGCAAAAGTGAACAGGGCCAAACTGGGCTTATTTCGCTGTGAAAGTGACATTTAGGCACGGAGTTGGAAAACCTTGTCTGAACCCCTCCATCCTTCCTGTAGCTGCTCAGACTCTGCTTCTCTGCCCCCAGCCAAGCTTATAGGCCTGCAGAGTGTCTAGTTTTGAAGATACAGACTCTGCTAAGCAAAAGTGAACAGGGCCAAACTGGGCTTATTTCGCTGTGAAAGTGACATTTAGGCACGGAGTTGGAAAACCTTGTCTGAACCCCTCCATCCTTCCTGTAGCTGCTCAGACTCTGCTTCTCTGCCCCCAGCCAAGCTTATAGGCCTGCAGAGTGTCTAGTTTTGAAGATACAGACTCTGCTAAGCAAAAGTGAACAGGGCCAAACTGGGCTTATTTCGCTGTGAAAGTGACATTTAGGCACGGAGTTGGAAAACCTTGTCTGAACCCCTCCATCCTTCCTGTAGCTGCTCAGACTCTGCTTCTCTGCCCCCAGCCAAGCTTATAGGCCTGCAGAGTGTCTAGTTTTGAAGATACAGACTCTGCTAAGCAAAAGTGAACAGGGCCAAACTGGGCTTATTTCGCTGTGAAAGTGACATTTAGGCACGGAGTTGGAAAACCTTGTCTGAACCCCTCCATCCTTCCTGTAGCTGCTCAGACTCTGCTTCTCTGCCCCCAGCCAAGCTTATAGGCCTGCAGAGTGTCTAGTTTTGAAGATACAGACTCTGCTAAGCAAAAGTGAACAGGGCCAAACTGGGCTTATTTCGCTGTGAAAGTGACATTTAGGCACGGAGTTGGAAAACCTTGTCTGAACCCCTCCATCCTTCCTGTAGCTGCTCAGACTCTGCTTCTCTGCCCCCAGCCAAGCTTATAGGCCTGCAGAGTGTCTAGTTTTGAAGATACAGACTCTGCTAAGCAAAAGTGAACAGGGCCAAACTGGGCTTATTTCGCTGTGAAAGTGACATTTAGGCACGGAGTTGGAAAACCTTGTCTGAACCCCTCCATCCTTCCTGTAGCTGCTCAGACTCTGCTTCTCTGCCCCCAGCCAAGCTTATAGGCCTGCAGAGTGTCTAGTTTTGAAGATACAGACTCTGCTAAGCAAAAGTGAACAGGGCCAAACTGGGCTTATTTCGCTGTGAAAGTGACATTTAGGCACGGAGTTGGAAAACCTTGTCTGAACCCCTCCATCCTTCCTGTAGCTGCTCAGACTCTGCTTCTCTGCCCCCAGCCAAGCTTATAGGCCTGCAGAGTGTCTAGTTTTGAAGATACAGACTCTGCTAAGCAAAAGTGAACAGGGCCAAACTGGGCTTATTTCGCTGTGAAAGTGACATTTAGGCACGGAGTTGGAAAACCTTGTCTGAACCCCTCCATCCTTCCTGTAGCTGCTCAGACTCTGCTTCTCTGCCCCCAGCCAAGCTTATAGGCCTGCAGAGTGTCTAGTTTTGAAGATACAGACTCTGCTAAGCAAAAGTGAACAGGGCCAAACTGGGCTTATTTCGCTGTGAAAGTGACATTTAGGCACGGAGTTGGAAAACCTTGTCTGAACCCCTCCATCCTTCCTGTAGCTGCTCAGACTCTGCTTCTCTGCCCCCAGCCAAGCTTATAGGCCTGCAGAGTGTCTAGTTTTGAAGATACAGACTCTGCTAAGCAAAAGTGAACAGGGCCAAACTGGGCTTATTTCGCTGTGAAAGTGACATTTAGGCACGGAGTTGGAAAACCTTGTCTGAACCCCTCCATCCTTCCTGTAGCTGCTCAGACTCTGCTTCTCTGCCCCCAGCCAAGCTTATAGGCCTGCAGAGTGTCTAGTTTTGAAGATACAGACTCTGCTAAGCAAAAGTGAACAGGGCCAAACTGGGCTTATTTCGCTGTGAAAGTGACATTTAGGCACGGAGTTGGAAAACCTTGTCTGAACCCCTCCATCCTTCCTGTAGCTGCTCAGACTCTGCTTCTCTGCCCCCAGCCAAGCTTATAGGCCTGCAGAGTGTCTAGTTTTGAAGATACAGACTCTGCTAAGCAAAAGTGAACAGGGCCAAACTGGGCTTATTTCGCTGTGAAAGTGACATTTAGGCACGGAGTTGGAAAACCTTGTCTGAACCCCTCCATCCTTCCTGTAGCTGCTCAGACTCTGCTTCTCTGCCCCCAGCCAAGCTTATAGGCCTGCAGAGTGTCTAGTTTTGAAGATACAGACTCTGCTAAGCAAAAGTGAACAGGGCCAAACTGGGCTTATTTCGCTGTGAAAGTGACATTTAGGCACGGAGTTGGAAAACCTTGTCTGAACCCCTCCATCCTTCCTGTAGCTGCTCAGACTCTGCTTCTCTGCCCCCAGCCAAGCTTATAGGCCTGCAGAGTGTCTAGTTTTGAAGATACAGACTCTGCTAAGCAAAAGTGAACAGGGCCAAACTGGGCTTATTTCGCTGTGAAATTTCGATGTCACTTTCACAGCGAAATAAGCCCAGTTTGGCCCTGTTCACTTTTGCTTAGCAGAGTCTGTATCTTCAAAACTAGACACTCTGCAGGCCTATAAGCTTGGCTGGGGGCAGAGAAGCAGAGTCTGAGCAGCTACAGGAAGGATGGAGGGGTTCAGACAAGGTTTTCCAACTCCGTGCCTAAATGTCACTTTCACAGCGAAATAAGCCCAGTTTGGCCCTGTTCACTTTTGCTTAGCAGAGTCTGTATCTTCAAAACTAGACACTCTGCAGGCCTATAAGCTTGGCTGGGGGCAGAGAAGCAGAGTCTGAGCAGCTACAGGAAGGATGGAGGGGTTCAGACAAGGTTTTCCAACTCCGTGCCTAAATGTCACTTTCACAGCGAAATAAGCCCAGTTTGGCCCTGTTCACTTTTGCTTAGCAGAGTCTGTATCTTCAAAACTAGACACTCTGCAGGCCTATAAGCTTGGCTGGGGGCAGAGAAGCAGAGTCTGAGCAGCTACAGGAAGGATGGAGGGGTTCAGACAAGGTTTTCCAACTCCGTGCCTAAATGTCACTTTCACAGCGAAATAAGCCCAGTTTGGCCCTGTTCACTTTTGCTTAGCAGAGTCTGTATCTTCAAAACTAGACACTCTGCAGGCCTATAAGCTTGGCTGGGGGCAGAGAAGCAGAGTCTGAGCAGCTACAGGAAGGATGGAGGGGTTCAGACAAGGTTTTCCAACTCCGTGCCTAAATGTCACTTTCACAGCGAAATAAGCCCAGTTTGGCCCTGTTCACTTTTGCTTAGCAGAGTCTGTATCTTCAAAACTAGACACTCTGAGGGCCTATAAGCTTGGCTGGGGGCAGAGAAGCAGAGTCTGAGCAGCTACAGGAAGGATGGAGGGGTTCAGACAAGGTTTTCCAACTCCGTGCCTAAATGTCACTTTCACAGCGAAATAAGCCCAGTTTGGCCCTGTTCACTTTTGCTTAGCAGAGTCTGTATCTTCAAAACTAGACACTCTGCAGGCCTATAAGCTTGGCTGGGGGCAGAGAAGCAGAGTCTGAGCAGCTACAGGAAGGATGGAGGGGTTCAGACAAGGTTTTCCAACTCCGTGCCTAAATGTCACTTTCACAGCGAAATAAGCCCAGTTTGGCCCTGTTCACTTTTGCTTAGCAGAGTCTGTATCTTCAAAACTAGACACTCTGCAGGCCTATAAGCTTGGCTGGGGGCAGAGAAGCAGAGTCTGAGCAGCTACAGGAAGGATGGAGGGGTTCAGACAAGGTTTTCCAACTCCGTGCCTAAATGTCACTTTCACAGCGAAATAAGCCCAGTTTGGCCCTGTTCACTTTTGCTTAGCAGAGTCTGTATCTTCAAAACTAGACACTCTGCAGGCCTATAAGCTTGGCTGGGGGCAGAGAAGCAGAGTCTGAGCAGCTACAGGAAGGATGGAGGGGTTCAGACAAGGTTTTCCAACTCCGTGCCTAAATGTCACTTTCACAGCGAAATAAGCCCAGTTTGGCCCTGTTCACTTTTGCTTAGCAGAGTCTGTATCTTCAAAACTAGACACTCTGCAGGCCTATAAGCTTGGCTGGGGGCAGAGAAGCAGAGTCTGAGCAGCTACAGGAAGGATGGAGGGGTTCAGACAAGGTTTTCCAACTCCGTGCCTAAATGTCACTTTCACAGCGAAATAAGCCCAGTTTGGCCCTGTTCACTTTTGCTTAGCAGAGTCTGTATCTTCAAAACTAGACACTCTGCAGGCCTATAAGCTTGGCTGGGGGCAGAGAAGCAGAGTCTGAGCAGCTACAGGAAGGATGGAGGGGTTCAGACAAGGTTTTCCAACTCCGTGCCTAAATGTCACTTTCACAGCGAAATAAGCCCAGTTTGGCCCTGTTCACTTTTGCTTAGCAGAGTCTGTATCTTCAAAACTAGACACTCTGCAGGCCTATAAGCTTGGCTGGGGGCAGAGAAGCAGAGTCTGAGCAGCTACAGGAAGGATGGAGGGGTTCAGACAAGGTTTTCCAACTCCGTGCCTAAATGTCACTTTCACAGCGAAATAAGCCCAGTTTGGCCCTGTTCACTTTTGCTTAGCAGAGTCTGTATCTTCAAAACTAGACACTCTGCAGGCCTATAAGCTTGGCTGGGGGCAGAGAAGCAGAGTCTGAGCAGCTACAGGAAGGATGGAGGGGTTCAGACAAGGTTTTCCAACTCCGTGCCTAAATGTCACTTTCACAGCGAAATAAGCCCAGTTTGGCCCTGTTCACTTTTGCTTAGCAGAGTCTGTATCTTCAAAACTAGACACTCTGCAGGCCTATAAGCTTGGCTGGGGGCAGAGAAGCAGAGTCTGAGCAGCTACAGGAAGGATGGAGGGGTTCAGACAAGGTTTTCCAAGTCCGTGCCTAAATCTCACTTTCACAGCGAAATAAGCCCAGTTTGGCCCTGTTCACTTTTGCTTAGCAGAGTCTGTATCTTCAAAACTAGACACTCTGCAGGCCTATATCAGCCCAATATCAATATCAGCCCAATATCAGCATCAGCCCAATATCAGCATCAGCCCAATATCAGCATCAGCCCAATATCAGCATCAGCCCAATATCAGCATCAGCCCAATATCAGCATCAGCCCAATATCAGCATCAGCCCAATATCAGCATCAGCCCAATATCAGCATCAGCCCAATATCAGCATCAGCCCAATATCAGCATCAGCCCAATATCAGCATCAGCCCAATATCAGCATCAGCCCAATATCAGCATCAGCCCAATATCAGCATCAGCCCAATATCAGCATCAGCCCAATATCAGCATCAGCCCAATATCAGCATCAGCCCAATATCAGCATCAGCCCAATATCAGCATCAGCCCAATATCAGCATCAGCCCAATATCAGCATCAGCCCAATATCAGCATCAGCCCAATATCAGCATCAGCCCAATATCAGCATCAGCCCAATATCAGCATCAGCCCAATATCAGCATCAGCCCAATATCAGCATCAGCCCAATATCAGCATCAGCCCAATATCAGCATCAGCCCAATATCAGCATCAGCCCAATATCAGCATCAGCCCAATATCAGCATCAGCCCAATATCAGCATCAGCCCAATATCAGCATCAGCCCAATATCAGCATCAGCCCAATATCAGCATCAGCCCAATATCAGCATCAGCCCAATATCAGCATCAGCCCAATATCAGCATCAGCCCAATATCAGCATCAGCCCAATATCAGCATCAGCCCAATATCAGCATCAGCCCAATATCAGCATCAGCCCAATATCAGCATCAGCCCAATATCAGCATCAGCCCAATATCAGCATCAGCCCAATATCAGCATCAGCCCAATATCAGCATCAGCCCAATATCAGCATCAGCCCAATATCAGCATCAGCCCAATATCAGCATCAGCCCAATATCAGCATCAGCCCAATATCAGCATCAGCCCAATATCAGCATCAGCCCAATATCAGCATCAGCCCAATATCAGCATCAGCCCAATATCAGCATCAGCCCAATATCAGCATCAGCCCAATATCAGCATCAGCCCAATATCAGCATCAGCCCAATATCAGCATCAGCCCAATATCAGCATCAGCCCAATATCAGCATCAGCCCAATATCAGCATCAGCCCAATATCAGCATCAGCCCAATATCAGCATCAGCCCAATATCAGCATCAGCCCAATATCAGCATCAGCCCAATATCAGCATCAGCCCAATATCAGCATCAGCCCAATATCAGCATCAGCCCAATATCAGCATCAGCCCAATATCAGCATCAGCCCAATATCAGCATCAGCCCAATATCAGCATCAGCCCAATATCAGCATCAGCCCAAAATCAGCATCAGCCCAATATCAGCATCAGCCCAATATCAGCATCAGCCCAATATCAGCATCAGCCCAATATCAGCATCAGCCCAATATCAGCATCAGCCCAATATCAGCATCAGCCCAATATCAGCATCAGCCCAATATCAGCATCAGCCCAATATCAGCATCAGCCCAATATCAGCATCAGCCCAATATCAGCATCAGCCCAATATCAGCATCAGCCCAATATCAGCATCAGCCCAATATCAGCATCAGCCCAATATCAGCATCAGCCCAATATCAGCATCAGCCCAATATCAGCATCAGCCCTAGACACTCTGCAGGCCTATAAGCTTGGCTGGGGGCAGAGAAGCAGCCCAATATGATATAATATCAGCTGATGCTGATATTGGGCTGATGCTGATATTGGGCTGATGCTGATATTGGGCTGATGCTGATATTGGGCTGATGCTGATATTGGGCTGATGCTGATATTGGGCTGATGCTGATATTGGGCTGATGCTGATATTGGGCTGATGCTGATATTGGGCTGATGCTGATATTGGGCTGATGCTGATATTGGGCTGATGCTGATATTGGGCTGATGCTGATATTGGGCTGATGCTGATATTGGGCTGATGCTGATATTGGGCTGATGCTGATATTGGGCTGATGCTGATATTGGGCTGATGCTGATATTGGGCTGATGCTGATATTGGGCTGATGCTGATATTGGGCTGATGCTGATATTGGGCTGATGCTGATATTGGGCTGATGCTGATATTGGGCTGATGCTGATATTGGGCTGATGCTGATATTGGGCTGATGCTGATATTGGGCTGATGCTGATATTGGGCTGATGCTGATATTGGGCTGATGCTGATATTGGGCTGATGCTGATATTGGGCTGATGCTGATATTGGGCTGATGCTGATATTGGGCTGATGCTGATATTGGGCTGATGCTGATATTGGGCTGATGCTGATATTGGGCTGATGCTGATATTGGGCTGATGCTGATATTGGGCTGATGCTGATATTGGGCTGATGCTGATATTGGGCTGATGCTGATATTGAGCTGATGCTGATATTGGGCTGATGCTGATATTGGGCTGATGCTGATATTGGGCTGATGCTGATATTGGGCTGATGCTGATATTGGGCTGATGCTGATATTGGGCTGATGCTGATATTGGGCTGATGCTGATATTGGGCTGATGCTGATATTGGGCTGATGCTGATATTGGGCTGATGCTGATATTGGGCTGATGCTGATATTGGGCTGATGCTGATATTGGGCTGATGCTGATATTGGGCTGATGCTGATATTGGGCTGATGCTGATATTGGGCTGATGCTGATATTGGGCTGATGCTGATATTGGGCTGATGCTGATATTGGGCTGATGCTGATATTGGGCTGATGCTGATATTGGGCTGATGCTGATATTGGGCTGATGCTGATATTGGGCTGATGCTGATATTGGGCTGATGCTGATATTGGGCTGATGCTGATATTGGGCTGATGCTGATATTGGGCTGATGCTGATAT
This sequence comes from Electrona antarctica, assembly GCF_951216825.1. Classification (NCBI taxonomy): domain Eukaryota; kingdom Metazoa; phylum Chordata; class Actinopteri; order Myctophiformes; family Myctophidae; genus Electrona; species Electrona antarctica. The sequence continues at coordinate 34,679 of NW_027637745.1, forward strand.
TGGGCTGATGCTGATATTGGGCTGATGCTGATATTGGGCTGATGCTGATATTGGGCTGATGCTGATATTGGGCTGATGCTGATATTGGGCTGATGCTGATATTGGGCTGATGCTGATATTGGGCTGATGCTGATATTGGGCTGATGCTGATATTGGGCTGATGCTGATATTGGGCTGATGCTGATATTGGGCTGATGCTGATATTGGGCTGATGTTGATATTGGGCTGATATTGATATTGGGCTGATATAGGCCTGCAGAGTGTCTAGTTTTGAAGATACAGACTCTGCTAAGCAAAAGTGAACAGGGCCAAACTGGGCTTATTTCGCTGTGAAAGTGAGATTTAGGCACGGACTTGGAAAACCTTGTCTGAACCCCTCCATCCTTCCTGTAGCTGCTCAGACTCTGCTTCTCTGCCCCCAGCCAAGCTTATAGGCCTGCAGAGTGTCTAGTTTTGAAGATACAGACTCTGCTAAGCAAAAGTGAACAGGGCCAAACTGGGCTTATTTCGCTGTGAAAGTGACATTTAGGCACGGAGTTGGAAAACCTTGTCTGAACCCCTCCATCCTTCCTGTAGCTGCTCAGACTCTGCTTCTCTGCCCCCAGCCAAGCTTATAGGCCTGCAGAGTGTCTAGTTTTGAAGATACAGACTCTGCTAAGCAAAAGTGAACAGGGCCAAACTGGGCTTATTTCGCTGTGAAAGTGACATTTAGGCACGGAGTTGGAAAACCTTGTCTGAACCCCTCCATCCTTCCTGTAGCTGCTCAGACTCTGCTTCTCTGCCCCCAGCCAAGCTTATAGGCCTGCAGAGTGTCTAGTTTTGAAGATACAGACTCTGCTAAGCAAAAGTGAACAGGGCCAAACTGGGCTTATTTCGCTGTGAAAGTGACATTTAGGCACGGAGTTGGAAAACCTTGTCTGAACCCCTCCATCCTTCCTGTAGCTGCTCAGACTCTGCTTCTCTGCCCCCAGCCAAGCTTATAGGCCTGCAGAGTTTCTAGTTTTGAAGATACAGACTCTGCTAAGCAAAAGTGAACAGGGCCAAACTGGGCTTATTTCGCTGTGAAAGTGACATTTAGGCACGGAGTTGGAAAACCTTGTCTGAACCCCTCCATCCTTCCTGTAGCTGCTCAGACTCTGCTTCTCTGCCCCCAGCCAAGCTTATAGGCCTGCAGAGTGTCTAGTTTTGAAGATACAGACTCTGCTAAGCAAAAGTGAACAGGGCCAAACTGGGCTTATTTCGCTGTGAAAGTGACATTTAGGCACGGAGTTGGAAAACCTTGTCTGAACCCCTCCATCCTTCCTGTAGCTGCTCAGACTCTGCTTCTCTGCCCCCAGCCAAGCTTATAGGCCTGCAGAGTGTCTAGTTTTGAAGATACAGACTCTGCTAAGCAAAAGTGAACAGGGCCAAACTGGGCTTATTTCGCTGTGAAAGTGACATTTAGGCACGGAGTTGGAAAACCTTGTCTGAACCCCTCCATCCTTCCTGTAGCTGCTCAGACTCTGCTTCTCTGCCCCCAGCCAAGCTTATAGGCCTGCAGAGTGTCTAGTTTTGAAGATACAGACTCTGCTAAGCAAAAGTGAACAGGGCCAAACTGGGCTTATTTCGCTGTGAAAGTGACATTTAGGCACGGAGTTGGAAAACCTTGTCTGAACCCCTCCATCCTTCCTGTAGCTGCTCAGACTCTGCTTCTCTGCCCCCAGCCAAGCTTATAGGCCTGCAGAGTGTCTAGTTTTGAAGATACAGACTCTGCTAAGCAAAAGTGAACAGGGCCAAACTGGGCTTATTTCGCTGTGAAAGTGACATTTAGGCACGGAGTTGGAAAACCTTGTCTGAACCCCTCCATCCTTCCTGTAGCTGCTCAGACTCTGCTTCTCTGCCCCCAGCCAAGCTTATAGGCCTGCAGAGTGTCTAGTTTTGAAGATACAGACTCTGCTAAGCAAAAGTGAACAGGGCCAAACTGGGCTTATTTCGCTGTGAAAGTGACATTTAGGCACGGAGTTGGAAAACCTTGTCTGAACCCCTCCATCCTTCCTGTAGCTGCTCAGACTCTGCTTCTCTGCCCCCAGCCAAGCTTATAGGCCTGCAGAGTGTCTAGTTTTGAAGATACAGACTCTGCTAAGCAAAAGTGAACAGGGCCAAACTGGGCTTATTTCGCTGTGAAAGTGACATTTAGGCACGGAGTTGGAAAACCTTGTCTGAACCCCTCCATCCTTCCTGTAGCTGCTCAGACTCTGCTTCTCTGCCCCCAGCCAAGCTTATAGGCCTGCAGAGTGTCTAGTTTTGAAGATACAGACTCTGCTAAGCAAAAGTGAACAGGGCCAAACTGGGCTTATTTCGCTGTGAAAGTGACATTTAGGCACGGAGTTGGAAAACCTTGTCTGAACCCCTCCATCCTTCCTGTAGCTGCTCAGACTCTGCTTCTCTGCCCCCAGCCAAGCTTATAGGCCTGCAGAGTGTCTAGTTTTGAAGATACAGACTCTGCTAAGCAAAAGTGAACAGGGCCAAACTGGGCTTATTTCGCTGTGAAAGTGACATTTAGGCACGGAGTTGGAAAACCTTGTCTGAACCCCTCCATCCTTCCTGTAGCTGCTCAGACTCTGCTTCTCTGCCCCCAGCCAAGCTTATAGGCCTGCAGAGTGTCTAGTTTTGAAGATACAGACTCTGCTAAGCAAAAGTGAACAGGGCCAAACTGGGCTTATTTCGCTGTGAAAGTGACATCGAAATTTCACAGCGAAATAAGCCCAGTTTGGCCCTGTTCACTTTTGCTTAGCAGAGTCTGTATCTTCAAAACTAGACACTCTGCAGGCCTATAAGCTTGGCTGGGGGCAGAGAAGCAGAGTCTGAGCAGCTACAGGAAGGATGGAGGGGTTCAGACAAGGTTTTCCAACTCCGTGCCTAAATGTCACTTTCACAGCGAAATAAGCCCAGTTTGGCCCTGTTCACTTTTGCTTAGCAGAGTCTGTATCTTCAAAACTAGACACTCTGCAGGCCTATAAGCTTGGCTGGGGGCAGAGAAGCAGAGTCTGAGCAGCTACAGGAAGGATGGAGGGGTTCAGACAAGGTTTTCCAACTCCGTGCCTAAATGTCACTTTCACAGCGAAATAAGCCCAGTTTGGCCCTGTTCACTTTTGCTTAGCAGAGTCTGTATCTTCAAAACTAGACACTCTGCAGGCCTATAAGCTTGGCTGGGGGCAGAGAAGCAGAGTCTGAGCAGCTACAGGAAGGATGGAGGGGTTCAGACAAGGTTTTCCAACTCCGTGCCTAAATGTCACTTTCACAGCGAAATAAGCCCAGTTTGGCCCTGTTCACTTTTGCTTAGCAGAGTCTGTATCTTCAAAACTAGACACTCTGCAGGCCTATAAGCTTGGCTGGGGGCAGAGAAGCAGAGTCTGAGCAGCTACAGGAAGGATGGAGGGGTTCAGACAAGGTTTTCCAACTCCGTGCCTAAATGTCACTTTCACAGCGAAATAAGCCCAGTTTGGCCCTGTTCACTTTTGCTTAGCAGAGTCTGTATCTTCAAAACTAGACACTCTGCAGGCCTATAAGCTTGGCTGGGGGCAGAGAAGCAGAGTCTGAGCAGCTACAGGAAGGATGGAGGGGTTCAGACAAGGTTTTCCAACTCCGTGCCTAAATGTCACTTTCACAGCGAAATAAGCCCAGTTTGGCCCTGTTCACTTTTGCTTAGCAGAGTCTGTATCTTCAAAACTAGACACTCTGCAGGCCTATAAGCTTGGCTGGGGGCAGAGAAGCAGAGTCTGAGCAGCTACAGGAAGGATGGAGGGGTTCAGACAAGGTTTTCCAACTCCGTGCCTAAATGTCACTTTCACAGCGAAATAAGCCCAGTTTGGCCCTGTTCACTTTTGCTTAGCAGAGTCTGTATCTTCAAAACTAGACACTCTGCAGGCCTATAAGCTTGGCTGGGGGCAGAGAAGCAGAGTCTGAGCAGCTACAGGAAGGATGGAGGGGTTCAGACAAGGTTTTCCAACTCCGTGCCTAAATGTCACTTTCACAGCGAAATAAGCCCAGTTTGGCCCTGTTCACTTTTGCTTAGCAGAGTCTGTATCTTCAAAACTAGACACTCTGCAGGCCTATAAGCTTGGCTGGGGGCAGAGAAGCAGAGTCTGAGCAGCTACAGGAAGGATGGAGGGGTTCAGACAAGGTTTTCCAACTCCGTGCCTAAATGTCACTTTCACAGCGAAATAAGCCCAGTTTGGCCCTGTTCACTTTTGCTTAGCAGAGTCTGTATCTTCAAAACTAGACACTCTGCAGGCCTATAAGCTTGGCTGGGGGCAGAGAAGCAGAGTCTGAGCAGCTACAGGAAGGATGGAGGGGTTCAGACAAGGTTTTCCAACTCCGTGCCTAAATGTCACTTTCACAGCGAAATAAGCCCAGTTTGGCCCTGTTCACTTTTGCTTAGCAGAGTCTGTATCTTCAAAACTAGACACTCTGCAGGCCTATAAGCTTGGCTGGGGGCAGAGAAGCAGAGTCTGAGCAGCTACAGGAAGGATGGAGGGGTTCAGACAAGGTTTTCCAACTCCGTGCCTAAATGTCACTTTCACAGCGAAATAAGCCCAGTTTGGCCCTGTTCACTTTTGCTTAGCAGAGTCTGTATCTTCAAAACTAGACACTCTGCAGGCCTATAAGCTTGGCTGGGGGCAGAGAAGCAGAGTCTGAGCAGCTACAGGAAGGATGGAGGGGTTCAGACAAGGTTTTCCAACTCCGTGCCTAAATGTCACTTTCACAGCGAAATAAGCCCAGTTTGGCCCTGTTCACTTTTGCTTAGCAGAGTCTGTATCTTCAAAACTAGACACTCTGCAGGCCTATAAGCTTGGCTGGGGGCAGAGAAGCAGAGTCTGAGCAGCTACAGGAAGGATGGAGGGGTTCAGACAAGGTTTTCCAACTCCGTGCCTAAATGTCACTTTCACAGCGAAATAAGCCCAGTTTGGCCCTGTTCACTTTTGCTTAGCAGAGTCTGTATCTTCAAAACTAGACACTCTGCAGGCCTATAAGCTTGGCTGGGGGCAGAGAAGCAGAGTCTGAGCAGCTACAGGAAGGATGGAGGGGTTCAGACAAGGTTTTCCAACTCCGTGCCTAAATGTCACTTTCACAGCGAAATAAGCCCAGTTTGGCCCTGTTCACTTTTGCTTAGCAGAGTCTGTATCTTCAAAACTAGACACTCTGCAGGCCTATAAGCTTGGCTGGGGGCAGAGAAGCAGAGTCTGAGCAGCTACAGGAAGGATGGAGGGGTTCAGACAAGGTTTTCCAACTCCGTGCCTAAATGTCACTTTCACAGCGAAATAAGCCCAGTTTGGCCCTGTTCACTTTTGCTTAGCAGAGTCTGTATCTTCAAAACTAGACACTCTGCAGGCCTATAAGCTTGGCTGGGGGCAGAGAAGCAGAGTCTGAGCAGCTACAGGAAGGATGGAGGGGTTCAGACAAGGTTTTCCAACTCCGTGCCTAAATGTCACTTTCACAGCGAAATAAGCCCAGTTTGGCCCTGTTCACTTTTGCTTAGCAGAGTCTGTATCTTCAAAACTAGACACTCTGCAGGCCTATAAGCTTGGCTGGGGGCAGAGAAGCAGAGTCTGAGCAGCTACAGGAAGGATGGAGGGGTTCAGACAAGGTTTTCCAAGTCCGTGCCTAAATGTCACTTTCACAGCGAAATAAGCCCAGTTTGGCCCTGTTCACTTTTGCTTAGCAGAGTCTGTATCTTCAAAACTAGACACTCTGCAGGCCTATATCAGCCCAATATCAATATCAGCCCAATATCAATATCAGCCCAATATCAGCATCAGCCCAATATCAGCATCAGCCCAATATCAGCATCAGCCCAATATCAGCATCAGCCCAATATCAGCATCAGCCCAATATCAGCATCAGCCCAATATCAGCATCAGCCCAATATCAGCATCAGCCCAATATCAGCATCAGCCCAATATCAGCATCAGCCCAATATCAGCATCAGCCCAATATCAGCATCAGCCCAATATCAGCATCAGCCCAATATCAGCATCAGCCCAATATCAGCATCAGCCCAATATCAGCATCAGCCCAATATCAGCATCAGCCCAATATCAGCATCAGCCCAATATCAGCATCAGCCCAATATCAGCATCAGCCCAATATCAGCATCAGCCCAATATCAGCATCAGCCCAATATCAGCATCAGCCCAATATCAGCATCAGCCCAATATCAGCATCAGCCCAATATCAGCATCAGCCCAATATCAGCATCAGCCCAATATCAGCATCAGCCCAATATCAGCATCAGCCCAATATCAGCATCAGCCCAATATCAGCATCAGCCCAATATCAGCATCAGCCCAATATCAGCATCAGCCCAATATCAGCATCAGCCCAATATCAGCATCAGCCCAATATCAGCATCAGCCCAATATCAGCATCAGCCCAATATCAGCATCAGCCCAATATCAGCATCAGCCCAATATCAGCATCAGCCCAATATCAGCATCAGCCCAATATCAGCATCAGCCCAATATCAGCATCAGCCCAATATCAGCATCAGCCCAATATCAGCATCAGCCCAATATCAGCATCAGCCCAATATCAGCATCAGCCCAATATCAGCATCAGCCCAATATCAGCATCAGCCCAATATCAGCATCAGCCCAATATCAGCATCAGCCCAATATCAGCATCAGCCCAATATCAGCATCAGCCCAATATCAGCATCAGCCCAATATCAGCATCAGCCCAATATCAGCATCAGCCCAATATCAGCATCAGCCCAATATCAGCATCAGCCCAATATCAGCATCAGCCCAATATCAGCATCAGCCCAATATCAGCATCAGCCCAATATCAGCATCAGCCCAATATCAGCATCAGCCCAATATCAGCATCAGCCCAATATCAGCATCAGCCCAATATCAGCATCAGCCCAATATCAGCATCAGCCCAATATCAGCATCAGCCCAATATCAGCATCAGCCCAATATCAGCATCAGCCCAATATCAGCATCAGCCCAATATCAGCATCAGCCCAATATCAGCATCAGCCCAATATCAGCATCAGCCCAATATCAGCATCAGCCCAATATCAGCATCAGCCCAATATCAGCATCAGCCCAATATCAGCATCAGCCCAATATCAGCATCAGCCCAATATCAGCATCAGCCC
>NW_027637744.1:0-14941 GCF_951216825.1 Electrona antarctica
GGCCTGTTCACTTTTGCTTAGCAGAGTCTGTATCTTCAAAACTAGACACTCTGCAGGCCTATAAGCTTGGCTGGGGGCAGAGAAGCAGAGTCTGAGCAGCTACAGGAAGGATGGAGGGGTTCAGACAAGGTTTTCCAACTCCGTGCCTAAATGTCACTTTCACAGCGAAATAAGCCCAGTTTGGCCCTGTTCACTTTTGCTTAGCAGAGTCTGTATCTTCAAAACTAGACACTCTGCAGGCCTATAAGCTTGGCTGGGGGCAGAGAAGCAGAGTCTGAGCAGCTACAGGAAGGATGGAGGGGTTCAGACAAGGTTTTCCAACTCCGTGCCTAAATGTCACTTTCACAGCGAAATAAGCCCAGTTTGGCCCTGTTCACTTTTGCTTAGCAGAGTCTGTATCTTCAAAACTAGACACTCTGCAGGCCTATAAGCTTGGCTGGGGGCAGAGAAGCAGAGTCTGAGCAGCTACAGGAAGGATGGAGGGGTTCAGACAAGGTTTTCCAACTCCGTGCCTAAATGTCACTTTCACAGCGAAATAAGCCCAGTTTGGCCCTGTTCACTTTTGCTTAGCAGAGTCTGTATCTTCAAAACTAGACACTCTGCAGGCCTATAAGCTTGGCTGGGGGCAGAGAAGCAGAGTCTGAGCAGCTACAGGAAGGATGGAGGGGTTCAGACAAGGTTTTCCAACTCCGTGCCTAAATGTCACTTTCACAGCGAAATAAGCCCAGTTTGGCCCTGTTCACTTTTGCTTAGCAGAGTCTGTATCTTCAAAACTAGACACTCTGCAGGCCTATAAGCTTGGCTGGGGGCAGAGAAGCAGAGTCTGAGCAGCTACAGGAAGGATGGAGGGGTTCAGACAAGGTTTTCCAACTCCGTGCCTAAATGTCACTTTCACAGCGAAATAAGCCCAGTTTGGCCCTGTTCACTTTTGCTTAGCAGAGTCTGTATCTTCAAAACTAGACACTCTGCAGGCCTATAAGCTTGGCTGGGGGCAGAGAAGCAGAGTCTGAGCAGCTACAGGAAGGATGGAGGGGTTCAGACAAGGTTTTCCAACTCCGTGCCTAAATGTCACTTTCACAGCGAAATAAGCCCAGTTTGGCCCTGTTCACTTTTGCTTAGCAGAGTCTGTATCTTCAAAACTAGACACTCTGCAGGCCTATAAGCTTGGCTGGGGGCAGAGAAGCAGAGTCTGAGCAGCTACAGGAAGGATGGAGGGGTTCAGACAAGGTTTTCCAACTCCGTGCCTAAATGTCACTTTCACAGCGAAATAAGCCCAGTTTGGCCCTGTTCACTTTTGCTTAGCAGAGTCTGTATCTTCAAAACTAGACACTCTGCAGGCCTATAAGCTTGGCTGGGGGCAGAGAAGCAGAGTCTGAGCAGCTACAGGAAGGATGGAGGGGTTCAGACAAGGTTTTCCAACTCCGTGCCTAAATGTCACTTTCACAGCGAAATAAGCCCAGTTTGGCCCTGTTCACTTTTGCTTAGCAGAGTCTGTATCTTCAAAACTAGACACTCTGCAGGCCTATAAGCTTGGCTGGGGGCAGAGAAGCAGAGTCTGAGCAGCTACAGGAAGGATGGAGGGGTTCAGACAAGGTTTTCCAACTCCGTGCCTAAATGTCACTTTCACAGCGAAATAAGCCCAGTTTGGCCCTGTTCACTTTTGCTTAGCAGAGTCTGTATCTTCAAAACTAGACACTCTGCAGGCCTATAAGCTTGGCTGGGGGCAGAGAAGCAGAGTCTGAGCAGCTACAGGAAGGATGGAGGGGTTCAGACAAGGTTTTCCAACTCCGTGCCTAAATGTCACTTTCACAGCGAAATAAGCCCAGTTTGGCCCTGTTCACTTTTGCTTAGCAGAGTCTGTATCTTCAAAACTAGACACTCTGCAGGCCTATAAGCTTGGCTGGGGGCAGAGAAGCAGAGTCTGAGCAGCTACAGGAAGGATGGAGGGGTTCAGACAAGGTTTTCCAACTCCGTGCCTAAATGTCACTTTCACAGCGAAATAAGCCCAGTTTGGCCCTGTTCACTTTTGCTTAGCAGAGTCTGTATCTTCAAAACTAGACACTCTGCAGGCCTATAAGCTTGGCTGGGGGCAGAGAAGCAGAGTCTGAGCAGCTACAGGAAGGATGGAGGGGTTCAGACAAGGTTTTCCAACTCCGTGCCTAAATGTCACTTTCACAGCGAAATAAGCCCAGTTTGGCCCTGTTCACTTTTGCTTAGCAGAGTCTGTATCTTCAAAACTAGACACTCTGCAGGCCTATAAGCTTGGCTGGGGGCAGAGAAGCAGAGTCTGAGCAGCTACAGGAAGGATGGAGGGGTTCAGACAAGGTTTTCCAAGTCCGTGCCTAAATCTCACTTTCACAGCGAAATAAGCCCAGTTTGGCCCTGTTCACTTTTGCTTAGCAGAGTCTGTATCTCAGCCCAATATCAGCATCAGCCCAATATCAGCATCAGCCCAATATCAGCATCAGCCCAATATCAGCATCAGCCCAATATCAGCATCAGCCCAATATCAGCATCAGCCCAATATCAGCATCAGCCCAATATCAGCATCAGCCCAATATCTGCTGATATTGGGCTGATGCTGATATTGGGCTGATGCTGATATTGGGCTGATGCTGATATTGGGCTGATGCTGATATTGGGCTGATGCTGATATTGGGCTGATGCTGATATTGGGCTGATGCTGATATTGGGCTGATGCTGATATTGGGCTGATGCTGATATTGGGCTGATGCTGATATTGGGCTGATGCTGATATTGGGCTGATGCTGATATTGGGCTGATGCTGATATTGGGCTGATGCTGATATTGGGCTGATGCTGATATTGGGCTGATGCTGATATTGGGCTGATGCTGATATTGGGCTGATGCTGATATTGGGCTGATGCTGATATTGGGCTGATGCTGATATTGGGCTGATGCTGATATTGGGCTGATGCTGATATTGGGCTGATGCTGATATTGGGCTGATGCTGATATTGGGCTGATGCTGATATTGGGCTGATGCTGATATTGGGCTGATGCTGATATTGGGCTGATGCTGATATTGGGCTGATGCTGATATTGGGCTGATGCTGATATTGGGCTGATGCTGATATTGGGCTGATGCTGATATTGGGCTGATGCTGATATTGGGCTGATGCTGATATTGGGCTGATGCTGATATTGGGCTGATGCTGATATTGGGCTGATGCTGATATTGGGCTGATGCTGATATTGGGCTGATGCTGATATTGGGCTGATGCTGATATTGGGCTGATGCTGATATTGGGCTGATGCTGATATTGGGCTGATGCTGATATTGGGCTGATGCTGATATTGGGCTGATGCTGATATTGGGCTGATGCTGATATTGGGCTGATGCTGATATTGGGCTGATGCTGATATTGGGCTGATGCTGATATTGGGCTGATGCTGATATTGGGCTGATGCTGATATTGGGCTGATGCTGATATTGGGCTGATGCTGATATTGGGCTGATGCTGATATTGGGCTGATGCTGATATTGGGCTGATGCTGATATTGGGCTGATGCTGATATTGGGCTGATGCTGATATTGGGCTGATGCTGATATTGGGCTGATGCTGATATTGGGCTGATGCTGATATTGGGCTGATGCTGATATTGGGCTGATGCTGATATTGGGCTGATGCTGATATTGGGCTGATGCTGATATTGGGCTGATGCTGATATTGGGCTGATGCTGATATTGGGCTGATGCTGATATTGGGCTGATGCTGATATTGGGCTGATGCTGATATTGGGCTGATGCTGATATTGGGCTGATGCTGATATTGGGCTGATGCTGATATTGGGCTGATGCTGATATTGGGCTGATATTGATATTGGGCTGATATTGATATTGGGCTGATATAGGCCTGCAGAGTGTCTAGTTTTGAAGATACAGACTCTGCTAAGCAAAAGTGAACAGGGCCAAACTGGGCTTATTTCGCTGTGAAAGTGAGATTTAGGCACGGACTTGGAAAACCTTGTCTGAACCCCTCCATCCTTCCTGTAGCTGCTCAGACTCTGCTTCTCTGCCCCCAGCCAAGCTTATAGGCCTGCAGAGTGTCTAGTTTTGAAGATACAGACTCTGCTAAGCAAAAGTGAACAGGGCCAAACTGGGCTTATTTCGCTGTGAAAGTGACATTTAGGCACGGAGTTGGAAAACCTTGTCTGAACCCCTCCATCCTTCCTGTAGCTGCTCAGACTCTGCTTCTCTGCCCCCAGCCAAGCTTATAGGCCTGCAGAGTGTCTAGTTTTGAAGATACAGACTCTGCTAAGCAAAAGTGAACAGGGCCAAACTGGGCTTATTTCGCTGTGAAAGTGACATTTAGGCACGGAGTTGGAAAACCTTGTCTGAACCCCTCCATCCTTCCTGTAGCTGCTCAGACTCTGCTTCTCTGCCCCCAGCCAAGCTTATAGGCCTGCAGAGTGTCTAGTTTTGAAGATACAGACTCTGCTAAGCAAAAGTGAACAGGGCCAAACTGGGCTTATTTCGCTGTGAAAGTGACATTTAGGCACGGAGTTGGAAAACCTTGTCTGAACCCCTCCATCCTTCCTGTAGCTGCTCAGACTCTGCTTCTCTGCCCCCAGCCAAGCTTATAGGCCTGCAGAGTGTCTAGTTTTGAAGATACAGACTCTGCTAAGCAAAAGTGAACAGGGCCAAACTGGGCTTATTTCGCTGTGAAAGTGACATTTTGGCACGGAGTTGGAAAACCTTGTCTGAACCCCTCCATCCTTCCTGTAGCTGCTCAGACTCTGCTTCTCTGCCCCCAGCCAAGCTTATAGGCCTGCAGAGTGTCTAGTTTTGAAGATACAGACTCTGCTAAGCAAAAGTGAACAGGGCCAAACTGGGCTTATTTCGCTGTGAAAGTGACATTTAGGCACGGAGTTGGAAAACCTTGTCTGAACCCCTCCATCCTTCCTGTAGCTGCTCAGACTCTGCTTCTCTGCCCCCAGCCAAGCTTATAGGCCTGCAGAGTGTCTAGTTTTGAAGATACAGACTCTGCTAAGCAAAAGTGAACAGGGCCAAACTGGGCTTATTTCGCTGTGAAAGTGACATTTAGGCACGGAGTTGGAAAACCTTGTCTGAACCCCTCCATCCTTCCTGTAGCTGCTCAGACTCTGCTTCTCTGCCCCCAGCCAAGCTTATAGGCCTGCAGAGTGTCTAGTTTTGAAGATACAGACTCTGCTAAGCAAAAGTGAACAGGGCCAAACTGGGCTTATTTCGCTGTGAAAGTGACATTTAGGCACGGAGTTGGAAAACCTTGTCTGAACCCCTCCATCCTTCCTGTAGCTGCTCAGACTCTGCTTCTCTGCCCCCAGCCAAGCTTATAGGCCTGCAGAGTGTCTAGTTTTGAAGATACAGACTCTGCTAAGCAAAAGTGAACAGGGCCAAACTGGGCTTATTTCGCTGTGAAAGTGACATTTAGGCACGGAGTTGGAAAACCTTGTCTGAACCCCTCCATCCTTCCTGTAGCTGCTCAGACTCTGCTTCTCTGCCCCCAGCCAAGCTTATAGGCCTGCAGAGTGTCTAGTTTTGAAGATACAGACTCTGCTAAGCAAAAGTGAACAGGGCCAAACTGGGCTTATTTCGCTGTGAAAGTGACATTTAGGCACGGAGTTGGAAAACCTTGTCTGAACCCCTCCATCCTTCCTGTAGCTGCTCAGACTCTGCTTCTCTGCCCCCAGCCAAGCTTATAGGCCTGCAGAGTGTCTAGTTTTGAAGATACAGACTCTGCTAAGCAAAAGTGAACAGGGCCAAACTGGGCTTATTTCGCTGTGAAAGTGACATTTAGGCACGGAGTTGGAAAACCTTGTCTGAACCCCTCCATCCTTCCTGTAGCTGCTCAGACTCTGCTTCTCTGCCCCCAGCCAAGCTTATAGGCCTGCAGAGTGTCTAGTTTTGAAGATACAGACTCTGCTAAGCAAAAGTGAACAGGGCCAAACTGGGCTTATTTCGCTGTGAAAGTGACATTTAGGCACGGAGTTGGAAAACCTTGTCTGAACCCCTCCATCCTTCCTGTAGCTGCTCAGACTCTGCTTCTCTGCCCCCAGCCAAGCTTATAGGCCTGCAGAGTGTCTAGTTTTGAAGATACAGACTCTGCTAAGCAAAAGTGAACAGGGCCAAACTGGGCTTATTTCGCTGTGAAAGTGACATTTAGGCACGGAGTTGGAAAACCTTGTCTGAACCCCTCCATCCTTCCTGTAGCTGCTCAGACTCTGCTTCTCTGCCCCCAGCCAAGCTTATAGGCCTGCAGAGTGTCTAGTTTTGAAGATACAGACTCTGCTAAGCAAAAGTGAACAGGGCCAAACTGGGCTTATTTCGCTGTGAAAGTGACATCGAAATTTCACAGCGAAATAAGCCCAGTTTGGCCCTGTTCACTTTTGCTTAGCAGAGTCTGTATCTTCAAAACTAGACACTCTGCAGGCCTATAAGCTTGGCTGGGGGCAGAGAAGCAGAGTCTGAGCAGCTACAGGAAGGATGGAGGGGTTCAGACAAGGTTTTCCAACTCCGTGCCTAAATGTCACTTTCACAGCGAAATAAGCCCAGTTTGGCCCTGTTCACTTTTGCTTAGCAGAGTCTGTATCTTCAAAACTAGACACTCTGCAGGCCTATAAGCTTGGCTGGGGGCAGAGAAGCAGAGTCTGAGCAGCTACAGGAAGGATGGAGGGGTTCAGACAAGGTTTTCCAACTCCGTGCCTAAATGTCACTTTCACAGCGAAATAAGCCCAGTTTGGCCCTGTTCACTTTTGCTTAGCAGAGTCTGTATCTTCAAAACTAGACACTCTGCAGGCCTATAAGCTTGGCTGGGGGCAGAGAAGCAGAGTCTGAGCAGCTACAGGAAGGATGGAGGGGTTCAGACAAGGTTTTCCAACTCCGTGCCTAAATGTCACTTTCACAGCGAAATAAGCCCAGTTTGGCCCTGTTCACTTTTGCTTAGCAGAGTCTGTATCTTCAAAACTAGACACTCTGCAGGCCTATAAGCTTGGCTGGGGGCAGAGAAGCAGAGTCTGAGCAGCTACAGGAAGGATGGAGGGGTTCAGACAAGGTTTTCCAACTCCGTGCCTAAATGTCACTTTCACAGCGAAATAAGCCCAGTTTGGCCCTGTTCACTTTTGCTTAGCAGAGTCTGTATCTTCAAAACTAGACACTCTGCAGGCCTATAAGCTTGGCTGGGGGCAGAGAAGCAGAGTCTGAGCAGCTACAGGAAGGATGGAGGGGTTCAGACAAGGTTTTCCAACTCCGTGCCTAAATGTCACTTTCACAGCGAAATAAGCCCAGTTTGGCCCTGTTCACTTTTGCTTAGCAGAGTCTGTATCTTCAAAACTAGACACTCTGCAGGCCTATAAGCTTGGCTGGGGGCAGAGAAGCAGAGTCTGAGCAGCTACAGGAAGGATGGAGGGGTTCAGACAAGGTTTTCCAACTCCGTGCCTAATAGTCACTTTCACAGCGAAATAAGCCCAGTTTGGCCCTGTTCACTTTTGCTTAGCAGAGTCTGTATCTTCAAAACTAGACACTCTGCAGGCCTATAAGCTTGGCTGGGGGCAGAGAAGCAGAGTCTGAGCAGCTACAGGAAGGATGGAGGGGTTCAGACAAGGTTTTCCAACTCCGTGCCTAAATGTCACTTTCACAGCGAAATAAGCCCAGTTTGGCCCTGTTCACTTTTGCTTAGCAGAGTCTGTATCTTCAAAACTAGACACTCTGCAGGCCTATAAGCTTGGCTGGGGGCAGAGAAGCAGAGTCTGAGCAGCTACAGGAAGGATGGAGGGGTTCAGACAAGGTTTTCCAACTCCGTGCCTAAATGTCACTTTCACAGCGAAATAAGCCCAGTTTGGCCCTGTTCACTTTTGCTTAGCAGAGTCTGTATCTTCAAAACTAGACACTCTGCAGGCCTATAAGCTTGGCTGGGGGCAGAGAAGCAGAGTCTGAGCAGCTACAGGAAGGATGGAGGGGTTCAGACAAGGTTTTCCAACTCCGTGCCTAAATGTCACTTTCACAGCGAAATAAGCCCAGTTTGGCCCTGTTCACTTTTGCTTAGCAGAGTCTGTATCTTCAAAAC
Source organism: Electrona antarctica (assembly GCF_951216825.1). Lineage (NCBI taxonomy): Eukaryota > Metazoa > Chordata > Actinopteri > Myctophiformes > Myctophidae > Electrona > Electrona antarctica. Next base: position 8,067 of record NW_027637744.1, read on the forward strand.
TAGACACTCTGCAGGCCTATAAGCTTGGCTGGGGGCAGAGAAGCAGAGTCTGAGCAGCTACAGGAAGGATGGAGGGGTTCAGACAAGGTTTTCCAACTCCGTGCCTAAATGTCACTTTCACAGCGAAATAAGCCCAGTTTGGCCCTGTTCACTTTTGCTTAGCAGAGTCTGTATCTTCAAAACTAGACACTCTGCAGGCCTATAAGCTTGGCTGGGGGCAGAGAAGCAGAGTCTGAGCAGCTACAGGAAGGATGGAGGGGTTCAGACAAGGTTTTCCAACTCCGTGCCTAAATGTCACTTTCACAGCGAAATAAGCCCAGTTTGGCCCTGTTCACTTTTGCTTAGCAGAGTCTGTATCTTCAAAACTAGACACTCTGCAGGCCTATAAGCTTGGCTGGGGGCAGAGAAGCAGAGTCTGAGCAGCTACAGGAAGGATGGAGGGGTTCAGACAAGGTTTTCCAACTCCGTGCCTAAATGTCACTTTCACAGCGAAATAAGCCCAGTTTGGCCCTGTTCACTTTTGCTTAGCAGAGTCTGTATCTTCAAAACTAGACACTCTGCAGGCCTATAAGCTTGGCTGGGGGCAGAGAAGCAGAGTCTGAGCAGCTACAGGAAGGATGGAGGGGTTCAGACAAGGTTTTCCAACTCCGTGCCTAAATGTCACTTTCACAGCGAAATAAGCCCAGTTTGGCCCTGTTCACTTTTGCTTAGCAGAGTCTGTATCTTCAAAACTAGACACTCTGCAGGCCTATAAGCTTGGCTGGGGGCAGAGAAGCAGAGTCTGAGCAGCTACAGGAAGGATGGAGGGGTTCAGACAAGGTTTTCCAACTCCGTGCCTAAATGTCACTTTCACAGCGAAATAAGCCCAGTTTGGCCCTGTTCACTTTTGCTTAGCAGAGTCTGTATCTTCAAAACTAGACACTCTGCAGGCCTATAAGCTTGGCTGGGGGCAGAGAAGCAGAGTCTGAGCAGCTACAGGAAGGATGGAGGGGTTCAGACAAGGTTTTCCAACTCCGTGCCTAAATGTCACTTTCACAGCGAAATAAGCCCAGTTTGGCCCTGTTCACTTTTGCTTAGCAGAGTCTGTATCTTCAAAACTAGACACTCTGCAGGCCTATAAGCTTGGCTGGGGGCAGAGAAGCAGAGTCTGAGCAGCTACAGGAAGGATGGAGGGGTTCAGACAAGGTTTTCCAACTCCGTGCCTAAATGTCACTTTCACAGCGAAATAAGCCCAGTTTGGCCCTGTTCACTTTTGCTTAGCAGAGTCTGTATCTTCAAAACTAGACACTCTGCAGGCCTATAAGCTTGGCTGGGGGCAGAGAAGCAGAGTCTGAGCAGCTACAGGAAGGATGGAGGGGTTCAGACAAGGTTTTCCAACTCCGTGCCTAAATGTCACTTTCACAGCGAAATAAGCCCAGTTTGGCCCTGTTCACTTTTGCTTAGCAGAGTCTGTATCTTCAAAACTAGACACTCTGCAGGCCTATAAGCTTGGCTGGGGGCAGAGAAGCAGAGTCTGAGCAGCTACAGGAAGGATGGAGGGGTTCAGACAAGGTTTTCCAACTCCGTGCCTAAATGTCACTTTCACAGCGAAATAAGCCCAGTTTGGCCCTGTTCACTTTTGCTTAGCAGAGTCTGTATCTTCAAAACTAGACACTCTGCAGGCCTATAAGCTTGGCTGGGGGCAGAGAAGCAGAGTCTGAGCAGCTACAGGAAGGATGGAGGGGTTCAGACAAGGTTTTCCAACTCCGTGCCTAAATGTCACTTTCACAGCGAAATAAGCCCAGTTTGGCCCTGTTCACTTTTGCTTAGCAGAGTCTGTATCTTCAAAACTAGACACTCTGCAGGCCTATAAGCTTGGCTGGGGGCAGAGAAGCAGAGTCTGAGCAGCTACAGGAAGGATGGAGGGGTTCAGACAAGGTTTTCCAACTCCGTGCCTAAATGTCACTTTCACAGCGAAATAAGCCCAGTTTGGCCCTGTTCACTTTTGCTTAGCAGAGTCTGTATCTTCAAAACTAGACACTCTGCAGGCCTATAAGCTTGGCTGGGGGCAGAGAAGCAGAGTCTGAGCAGCTACAGGAAGGATGGAGGGGTTCAGACAAGGTTTTCCAACTCCGTGCCTAAATGTCACTTTCACAGCGAAATAAGCCCAGTTTGGCCCTGTTCACTTTTGCTTAGCAGAGTCTGTATCTTCAAAACTAGACACTCTGCAGGCCTATAAGCTTGGCTGGGGGCAGAGAAGCAGAGTCTGAGCAGCTACAGGAAGGATGGAGGGGTTCAGACAAGGTTTTCCAACTCCGTGCCTAAATGTCACTTTCACAGCGAAATAAGCCCAGTTTGGCCCTGTTCACTTTTGCTTAGCAGAGTCTGTATCTTCAAAACTAGACACTCTGCAGGCCTATAAGCTTGGCTGGGGGCAGAGAAGCAGAGTCTGAGCAGCTACAGGAAGGATGGAGGGGTTCAGACAAGGTTTTCCAACTCCGTGCCTAAATGTCACTTTCACAGCGAAATAAGCCCAGTTTGGCCCTGTTCACTTTTGCTTAGCAGAGTCTGTATCTTCAAAACTAGACACTCTGCAGGCCTATAAGCTTGGCTGGGGGCAGAGAAGCAGAGTCTGAGCAGCTACAGGAAGGATGGAGGGGTTCAGACAAGGTTTTCCAACTCCGTGCCTAAATGTCACTTTCACAGCGAAATAAGCCCAGTTTGGCCCTGTTCACTTTTGCTTAGCAGAGTCTGTATCTTCAAAACTAGACACTCTGCAGGCCTATAAGCTTGGCTGGGGGCAGAGAAGCAGAGTCTGAGCAGCTACAGGAAGGATGGAGGGGTTCAGACAAGGTTTTCCAACTCCGTGCCTAAATGTCACTTTCACAGCGAAATAAGCCCAGTTTGGCCCTGTTCACTTTTGCTTAGCAGAGTCTGTATCTTCAAAACTAGACACTCTGCAGGCCTATAAGCTTGGCTGGGGGCAGAGAAGCAGAGTCTGAGCAGCTACAGGAAGGATGGAGGGGTTCAGACAAGGTTTTCCAACTCCGTGCCTAAATGTCACTTTCACAGCGAAATAAGCCCAGTTTGGCCCTGTTCACTTTTGCTTAGCAGAGTCTGTATCTTCAAAACTAGACACTCTGCAGGCCTATAAGCTTGGCTGGGGGCAGAGAAGCAGAGTCTGAGCAGCTACAGGAAGGATGGAGGGGTTCAGACAAGGTTTTCCAACTCCGTGCCTAAATGTCACTTTCACAGCGAAATAAGCCCAGTTTGGCCCTGTTCACTTTTGCTTAGCAGAGTCTGTATCTTCAAAACTAGACACTCTGCAGGCCTATAAGCTTGGCTGGGGGCAGAGAAGCAGAGTCTGAGCAGCTACAGGAAGGATGGAGGGGTTCAGACAAGGTTTTCCAACTCCGTGCCTAAATGTCACTTTCACAGCGAAATAAGCCCAGTTTGGCCCTGTTCACTTTTGCTTAGCAGAGTCTGTATCTTCAAAACTAGACACTCTGCAGGCCTATAAGCTTGGCTGGGGGCAGAGAAGCAGAGTCTGAGCAGCTACAGGAAGGATGGAGGGGTTCAGACAAGGTTTTCCAACTCCGTGCCTAAATGTCACTTTCACAGCGAAATAAGCCCAGTTTGGCCCTGTTCACTTTTGCTTAGCAGAGTCTGTATCTTCAAAACTAGACACTCTGCAGGCCTATAAGCTTGGCTGGGGGCAGAGAAGCAGAGTCTGAGCAGCTACAGGAAGGATGGAGGGGTTCAGACAAGGTTTTCCAACTCCGTGCCTAAATGTCACTTTCACAGCGAAATAAGCCCAGTTTGGCCCTGTTCACTTTTGCTTAGCAGAGTCTGTATCTTCAAAACTAGACACTCTGCAGGCCTATAAGCTTGGCTGGGGGCAGAGAAGCAGAGTCTGAGCAGCTACAGGAAGGATGGAGGGGTTCAGACAAGGTTTTCCAACTCCGTGCCTAAATGTCACTTTCACAGCGAAATAAGCCCAGTTTGGCCCTGTTCACTTTTGCTTAGCAGAGTCTGTATCTTCAAAACTAGACACTCTGCAGGCCTATAAGCTTGGCTGGGGGCAGAGAAGCAGAGTCTGAGCAGCTACAGGAAGGATGGAGGGGTTCAGACAAGGTTTTCCAACTCCGTGCCTAAATGTCACTTTCACAGCGAAATAAGCCCAGTTTGGCCCTGTTCACTTTTGCTTAGCAGAGTCTGTATCTTCAAAACTAGACACTCTGCAGGCCTATAAGCTTGGCTGGGGGCAGAGAAGCAGAGTCTGAGCAGCTACAGGAAGGATGGAGGGGTTCAGACAAGGTTTTCCAACTCCGTGCCTAAATGTCACTTTCACAGCGAAATAAGCCCAGTTTGGCCCTGTTCACTTTTGCTTAGCTAAGTCTGTATCTTCAAAACTAGACACTCTGCAGGCCTATAAGCTTGGCTGGGGGCAGAGAAGCAGAGTCTGAGCAGCTACAGGAAGGATGGAGGGGTTCAGACAAGGTTTTCCAACTCCGTGCCTAAATGTCACTTTCACAGCGAAATAAGCCCAGTTTGGCCCTGTTCACTTTTGCTTAGCAGAGTCTGTATCTTCAAAACTAGACACTCTGCAGGCCTATAAGCTTGGCTGGGGGCAGAGAAGCAGAGTCTGAGCAGCTACAGGAAGGATGGAGGGGTTCAGACAAGGTTTTCCAACTCCGTGCCTAAATGTCACTTTCACAGCGAAATAAGCCCAGTTTGGCCCTGTTCACTTTTGCTTAGCAGAGTCTGTATCTTCAAAACTAGACACTCTGCAGGCCTATAAGCTTGGCTGGGGGCAGAGAAGCAGAGTCTGAGCAGCTACAGGAAGGATGGAGGGGTTCAGACAAGGTTTTCCAACTCCGTGCCTAAATGTCACTTTCACAGCGAAATAAGCCCAGTTTGGCCCTGTTCACTTTTGCTTAGCAGAGTCTGTATCTTCAAAACTAGACACTCTGCAGGCCTATAAGCTTGGCTGGGGGCAGAGAAGCAGAGTCTGAGCAGCTACAGGAAGGATGGAGGGGTTCAGACAAGGTTTTCCAACTCCGTGCCTAAATGTCACTTTCACAGCGAAATAAGCCCAGTTTGGCCCTGTTCACTTTTGCTTAGCAGAGTCTGTATCTTCAAAACTAGACACTCTGCAGGCCTATAAGCTTGGCTGGGGGCAGAGAAGCAGAGTCTGAGCAGCTACAGGAAGGATGGAGGGGTTCAGACAAGGTTTCCAATATCAGCATCAGCCCAATATCAGCATCAGCCCAATATCAGCATCAGCCCAATATCAGCATCAGCCCAATATCAGCATCAGCCCAATATCAGCATCAGCCCAATATCAGCATCAGCCCAATATCAGCATCAGCCCAATATCAGCATCAGCCCAATATCAGCATCAGCCCAATATCAGCATCAGCCCAATATCAGCATCAGCCCAATATCAGCATCAGCCCAATATCAGCATCAGCCCAATATCAGCATCAGCCCAATATCAGCATCAGCCCAATATCAGCATCAGCCCAATATCAGCATCAGCCCAATATCAGCATCAGCCCAATATCAGCATCAGCCCAATATCAGCATCAGCCCAATATCAGCATCAGCCCAATATCAGCATCAGCCCAATATCAGCATCAGCCCAATATCAGCATCAGCCCAATATCAGCATCAGCCCAATATCAGCATCAGCCCAATATCAGCATCAGCCCAATATCAGCATCAGCCCAATATCAGCATCATCAGCCCAATATCAGCATCAGCCCAATATCAGCATCAGCCCAATATCAGCATCAGCCCAATATCAGCATCAGCCCAATATCAGCATCAGCCCAATATCAGCATCAGCCCAATATCAGCATCAGCCCAATATCAGCATCAGCCCAATATCAGCATCAGCCCAATATCAGCATCAGCCCAATATCAGCATCAGCCCAATATCAGCATCAGCCCAATATCAGCATCAGCCCAATATCAGCATCAGCCCAATATCAGCATCAGCCCAATATCAGCATCAGCCCAATATCAGCATCAGCCCAATATCAGCATCAGCCCAATATCAGCATCAGCCCAATATCAGCATCAGCCCAATATCAGCATCAGCCCAATATCAGCATCAGCCCAATATCAGCATCAGCCCAATATCAGCATCAGCCCAATATCAGCATCAGCCCAATATCAGCATCAGCCCAATATCAGCATCAGCCCAATATCAGCATCAGCCCAATATCAGCATCAGCCCAATATCAGCATCAGCCCAATATCAGCATCAGCCCAATATCAGCATCAGCCCAATATCAGCATCAGCCCAATATCAGCATCAGCCCAATATCAGCATCAGCCCAATATCAGCATCAGCCCAATATCAGCATCAGCCCAATATCAGCATCAGCCCAATATCAGCATCAGCCCAATATCAGCATCAGCCCAATATCAGCATCAGCCCAATATCAGCATCAGCCCAATATCAGCATCAGCCCAATATCAGCATCAGCCCAATATCAGCATCAGCCCAATATCAGCATCAGCCCAATATCAGCATCAGCCCAATATCAGCATCAGCCCAATATCAGCATCAGCCCAATATCAGCATCAGCCCAATATCAGCATCAGCCCAATATCAGCATCAGCCCAATATCAGCATCAGCCCAATATCAGCATCAGCCCAATATCAGCATCAGCCCAATATCAGCATCAGCCCTAGACACTCTGCAGGCCTATAAGCTTGGCTGGGGGCAGAGAAGCAGCCCAATATGATATAATATCAGCTGATGCTGATATTGGGCTGATGCTGATATTGGGCTGATGCTGATATTGGGCTGATGCTGATATTGGGCTGATGCTGATATTGGGCTGATGCTGATATTGGGCTGATGCTGATATTGGGCTGATGC
>NW_027637743.1:0-19504 GCF_951216825.1 Electrona antarctica
ATAGGGCTGAAGTGGTAAATGTATGTTTTTGTTCAAATCTACAAAGTAACTATAGTAACTAAAGTTTTCAAATAAATGTAGTGGAGTAAAAGTACAACATTCGCCTCTGAGATGTCTTTTGCTTTGTTTGTTATCATCGGTATTTAAGTACAGCAACGTTGACAATCGTTTTTCCTTTTTGTTTTTGTTATGAGCATCGCGCCTGTCACAGACATGATGTCACAGACATGATGTCACAGACATGATGTCAGACATGATGATGTCACAGACATGATGTCACAGACATGATGTCACAGACATGATGTCACAGACATGATGTCACAGACATGATGATGTCACAGACATGATGTCACAGACATGATGTCACAGACATGATGTCACAGACATGCGCAGAGCAAGTTCAGTCAGGAAACCTCAGTGCAGTCGCTGCCGGCCGTTAATTGGGCCGCCTCAGCATCACGCTCTCATCCACATGATTCACTCAGCCAATCACACACTCACTCCATCTTCATACCGGCTACATAAACTGGAAGGTTTGCACTCTTCCTCCTGCTTGCTTGCTTGCTTGCTGCTATATCTGCTGCGCTGCTGTATACAAACCTTGCACCTTGCGTACTGTTTAGGTACGGGGGATTCGGAGTCCCTATGGCCGGGACTGATGCGCTTGATCTGAGTACCTAAAAAGAAGATCCAATCCATCGCCAAACCATAATAAACATAAACAAACATGGGGAGACTGTGGCTCAAGAGGTAGAGCAGGTCGTCCAATGATCCATGGGTCGGCGGTTCGAATCCCGGCTCCTCCTGTCTACATGTCGAAGTGTCCTTGGGCAAGACACTGAACCCCAAATTGCTCCCGATGTGCTGGTTGGTACCTTGCATGGCTTCCGCCGCAATCGGTGTATGAATGTGTGTGTGAATGGGTGAATGTAATGCACAATCTATGTAAAGCGCCTTGGATAAAGGCGCTATATAAATGCACCATTTTTAAACATATTGCTCATTTATATTGAATAAATATCTATTCCATCCATTCTTGAGTTGTCCTAACTGAATTTTGTTTCTCTCATCTCTATGTGATGATTATTTTAAAATGAATAAGATGGGCATAATAAGCTTTGGCTTCAGCCCATACCTTTTCAGAAAATGTAATTTGTAACTTAAAAGTACTGGGAATTGGAAATGCTCAAGTAAAGCACTACAATTAGGTCCCTTTAACATTATAGGCCTGTCTCTAAAATCTGTGTGCCATTTATTGAAATCAATTGTGGTATTCAGAAGTATGAAGAAAGGCAAAGGCACTTTTGTAATGCTCCAAGTATTTATTCACAATCACAGCAGGCAGGACATACAACGTTTCGACCGGTATTGGTCTTTTTCAAGTCTTTTTGCCTTTCTTCATGATATCTGTTAGTTTAACAGTTTGGCTCAGCACCAAGATCGGAGGATGTGCGCTGTTCTATTTTATTCTGGGATTCAGAAGTAGACATTAGAGCAGCGCCTATTTTGTGTCTGTGACAGTGGTGAGTTTATACTCATGTCTGCAAGATTGATAGATTGATGATAAAGATTGATAAAGCAAGCATTTTAATCGTTCCATTTTATATTTCTATATTATGCATATTTCTTTATATCTTGAGCCACAGTACAGTGTGCAGAGAGCATCCAAGCAAGTCAAATTCATAATATATGCAAATGTACCTTGGCCAAAAATAAAACCCAAACTCCAATCCCATTAAGTGCTTGTCTTATGATGGGACTTTTACATTTTTTATGCACTTTGCAGGCGGGCAAAATGCTTTAACCCATTTTGGGCGGGAACCCCTTTTGGTGTTTTAAACACTATGTTATAATTTAGTTATTGAAAAATAGCAGATCTACAAGCTCATAGCGCGCCACCGAGTGGCGCGCTATGAGCTTGTAGATCTGCTATTTTTGAAAAATCGTGAAAATGTGGCGCAAATCCTGACAGAAAACTGTCAGGATTTAGAAGACATTTTTAGAATCTGATCTCAGGTCAGAATGCTTTAACCCATTTAGACCTGAGGACGCATCTGTGTCTACAAGCTCGTTTTGAAAAACCTGTGGAAACATGTGTGCAAAGCTTTGAACATAATATTCTTTCACAGCGAACCATTTTTAACTCATATCTTTGCTTCTAGGGGGGGTCCCTGGAACAACATATTTTCAGATGGGGGGGCCGGCGGCCAAATACATATAATCTTTCGGGGTCCTTGACATGAAATACCGGTAGTTTGAGAACCACCGACATAGAAACATAGGTTTTTCAGAAAACCTGTCAGGATTTAGAAGACAATCTAGCCGGTCTCAGGTCTCAATGCTTTAACCCATTTTGGGCGGGAACCCCTTTTGGTGTTAGCATTATGTTATGCTTTAGCTATTGAAAAATAGCAGATCTACAAGCTCATAGCGCGCCACCGAGTGGCGTGCTATGAGCTTGTAGGTCTGCTATTTTTGAAAAATCGAAGAACGACTGACATAGAAACATAGCTTTTTCAGAAAACTGTCAGGATGTAGAAGACATTTTTAGAATCTGATCTCAGGTCTCAGTGCTTTAAAGCCTTACAGCTCTGATTATGAATATTCTAACAAGGAACGGACGACAGTCAAATTATACTTATTAAAAGAAGGGAAGAGGAACACATGGCACCTGCGTAAATAATTTGGAGAATGTCAGAAGAGGTGTATTGCAGCACAAACAGAGAATGACAGAGAGAGGACAATATGTAAATGCTCCATTTCAAAGGCCAAATCACAGTGATTTTGGAGGCAGGCTCCCCTCCGTAGAGTTGCCGGCACTGAACAGCTATTATCCTGACAATGACATGGGGATGAATAGAGGAACTGTTGGGCTTTCATGCTGCTAAGTGTGCCACGTTTTGGTAAAGCAGGGTATGTGCTGAGGGATTCGCGTGCTTATGTGTGAGCGGCTGACACACACACACACACACACACACACACACACACACACACACACACACACACACACACACACACACACACACACACACACACACACACACACACACACACACACACACACACACACACACACACACACACACACACACACACACACACACACACACACACACACACACGGATGGCAAGTGTGTACGTGTGTGTACGTGTGTGTGTGTGTGTGTTTGCATGCATGCGTGTGAAAACACTGCATGTGCAGACATTTTGTGCATGTTTGATCTGCTTCCTTGCGCGTGCACACTCAGCTGTGTACGTGTGCCACACTCAGCTGTGTACGTGTGCCACAGTGACACTGCATGCCCAAGAGCACAATTGCATACCCTTTTCCTATGCTGAATGAGAAATAATCTGCATTGCTGATTTAATTTCGCTGTCATCGTGGTTTTGCGAGGGAGGAAAATAAAGCCACCATCTACCTCCTTCACACTAACATCCTCCTGGGTCCATTTGGTTACATTTTGTAAAAATGGATAACTTAACATGGATCATTTTACTGTGTGTGTGTGCCTACTGCCTAGTCATTTATAATAAGATAAGACATTCATTGAACTCAAGACGTGACAGATATGAATATATTAGGTTCTTTCGGTACAGACTCGGAGCCTGCAGAGAGCTATATCAAACCGCAGACGTGTTTTTTCTTAGCCTGATTTATATTTTTGTCGACGCCAAAAATAGCCCTTCCAATCTGCTATCTGCACAGCTCCATTCAAGTACCAGCTATGTGGAGAGAGTATAGATGAAGATTTATACCTGCCTGATGCAACTAGTGTTGCAATCCCTGATCCTGTGAAAGCACACAGCTAAAATGTAAAAATCTAAAGAAAAAGTTAAACGCTATGTAGCCATTTGAGGGTATATAGCGCCCTATACGGCGTTCTAACTGTATACTTGTTTTCCACATATTATTGTGTGTCAATAACAGATAACACATGCATGTGCATCTGTCACTTGCTTGAAGCACCATCAGAACAAATTCACCCTCCGACAAATTCCCTGGTTCATGTTGATTAACCTGATTAAGACCTGAGACCAGATTCTACAAAAATGTCTTCTAAATCCTGACAGTTTTGTCAATCTTTTTGTGCTTTCCCTTGATGTCAAGGACCCCCAGAAGTATATCTGTATTTGGCCACGGTCCCCGATCTGAAAATAATTGTTGTTCCAGGGACACCCCAGAAGCAATATTAAAAGAGTTAAAAAAGGTTTGTGGTGAGAAAGAATATAAGATTCAAAGATTTGCATACATTTTCACGATTTTTTCACAAATACTTGGTATATGAGCTTGTAGATCTGCTATTTTTCAATAGCTAAAGAATAAAATAATGATTAATGTGGTTAAACGCTACAGTGACACAGATGGCGTTAATAATATACACCCCCCCCCCCCCCCCCCTCTGTATGAGACATCCACTCTGTCCATTTTGATGCCGCTGAAAAGTCCCAAATGCAAACTCTCTGCACTCGGTTTGTTGTGGTTTCAATCCGCGCCGCAGCCAGCCAGCCAGCAGACTGGAATGGGAATGACCTACAAACAAACTTTATAAAACTGGACACTTTTCATTTCTCAGGCGGGTGGCTTTAGAGTCCCTGCTGCTGACATTCTTATAAAGACAAATGTCCTTCAGACGGTTGTTTGTCTCTGCAGTGATGTGTTTTGTGTGCACTTTTCTGTGTTTTTATTTTTATTTGACCTTTATTTTACCAGGTGTGTCTCATTGATATCAGAAATCACTTTTACAAGAGAGAAATCTGGCCATGGTAGCACTAGCAGCCATATGTAAATACCCTTCATACCCTGAAGGCAGTTGTACTGCCGAAACGTTGGTTTTTACTCTGCATCCTAATAAATAATCAGCTCTTTGGCTATCAGTGTGTGCAGCCACTCTTTTGTCTTTTTAAGACTTAACTCTTTAGATGTTTCTGCCGTGAGCTGCAGGCACCACTACTAAGACTGGTGTGCGTTTAGCATCCTCCTGCACAGTAATAGCAGCCATATATAAAAACAAACACAAATCACACAAATGCAACACATGCATATAAAAATAAAATCCACCATAAAAACGAAAGAAACCAACCAAAATGGCCTGTTGAGGGAAAAAAACAATTACATGCCTCAACACCACATCCTTTATGATGCCTTTAACTGCATGTCTTCTGTAGCTTATATTGTGTGTTTTTTTATGTTGTTTTCATTGTTTTAACCTGATTTATTTTACCCCCCTTTCCCTTTCCCTCCCTCAAGAGGTTGCCAGGCCGCACATTATTTATTCACCGCCATAACAGACATGACATGAGCTGTCAACGCACTCAACCATGGTGGTGTGTCAACTGGCAGCAGCCTTTTATACGCTGATGCGCTAACGAGTCTGGACGGTACCAAGACTGCACCAGCCACAGCCCACAGGGGTGTTCTAACACTGTTCTCCCAAAACAGTGGGTGGATCGGGACCCATTTGTGGGCGGCGGACACATTTTTTGGGGGGGTCCTCACATCTTTTGGTTTTTCCTACATTTTGGTTTTAATTCATTATAATTTCAAAACATTTTCAAATGAATTACCGTAATACCAAAAACAAACAAGAAAAGTAATTTCTTGAATAAATTAAATATAAATCTGCGAAGTGGCGCGCTTTGAGCTTGTAGATCTGCTATTTTCACTAATTTGGGTCCCAGAGTCGAATTTGTCTTTTGGGTCACAGGCTAAAAACCACTGAACCAATGAACAAAAAAACCATTGCATGGATGCACCTGGGACGTATCCTCAGTGATGTATCCTAAGGTCATCATCACCTGGGACGTATCCTCAGTGATGTATCCTAAGGTCATCATCACCTGGGACGTATCCTCAGTGATGTATCCTAAGGTCATCATCACCTGGGACGTATCCTCAGTGATGTATCCTAAGGTCATCATCACCTGGGACGTATCCTCAGTGATGTATCCTAAGGTCATCATCACCTGGGACGTATCCTCAGTGATGTATCCTAAGGTTATCATCACCTGGGACGTATCCTCAGTGATGTATCCTAAGGTCATCATCACCTGGGACGTATCCTCAGTGATGTATCCTAAGGTCATCATCACCTGGGACGTATCCTCAGTGATGTATCCTAAGGTCATCATCACCTGGGACGTATCCTCAGTGATGTATCCTAAGGTCATCATCACCTGGGACGTATCCTCAGTGATGTATCCTAAGGTCATCGGGGTTTCGGGTCTCGCAACAACAAGCCAACAACAAGCCCACAACAAGCCCACAACAAGCCAACAACAAGCCAACAACAAGGGCCACACCGTTCGCCGCTCCTGAACTATTCTGCCGGGTCTGGTGCGTGGAAGGACTGGGCTCTGTGGGTTGAGTCCAGTCCTGTCAGGTGCGTTGCACCAGACTCCCAGCACCACACAGGACTGGGCTCTGTGGGTTGAGTCCAGTCCTGTCAGGTGCGTTGCACCAGACTCCCAGCACCACAAGGACTGGGCTCTGTGGGTTGAGTCCAGTCCTGTCAGGTGCGTTGCACCAGACTCCCAGCACCACAAGGACTGGGCTCTGTGGGTTGAGTCCAGTCCTGTCAGGTGCGTTGCACCAGACTCCCAGCACCGTGGAAGGACTGGGCTCTGTGGGTTGAGTCCAGTCCTGTCAGGTGCGTTGCACCAGACTCCCAGCACCATGCACACACTTCACCAGAAGGACTGAGCTCTGTGGGTTGAGTCCAGTCCTGTCAGGTGCGTTGCACCAGACTCCCAGCACCACACACTTCACCAGAAGGACTGGGCTCTGTGGGTTGAGTCCAGTCCTGTCAGGTGCGTTGCACCAGACTCCCAGCACCACACACTTCACCAGAAGTGTGATTCATCAGAATCATCGCATAACCCTTTTTCGACAACTGAGTGACAGTTGTCGAAAAAGGGTTGTGTTTCATAATAGGCGGACATTTGGCCAAGATAGGATAGGCAAGCGTCAAAACGGGTGAACCTAGCAGATGTACAAGCTCACAATGATTGCATTACAGAACATAAACATATTGAGCTTGTACGGTAGATCGGCTATTTGATGTACAACAATATAGTGTGTTTAAAACCCCTAGGTACTCCATTCCAAACCCTCAGTGCTTATAAGCACTGAGAGTTTCACTGTGTTCTGGCAGGCTCACGACAGAACACAGTGAGACCCTCAGTGTCATCGTATATCCATTTGTAACTGAGAGTGTCACCTTCCTTCCCACTCCAGTCAGTCAGAACTGTCACGTTGTTCTCTCTCTTCTGTCAGAAAAATGAAAAACCTGTCTCAAGTTGTTCTCTGTCTTCCTTCACATTACCTCTTCTCTCTCATGAACTCCCAATTCCCGTATTTCTTTTCTCAATCCTATACCCTCATGGTGGAACAAAAGCTTCTGTCTTATTATCCACCTTTTTCCCCGCCGAGGTGCTGGGGCTCCTTGTGTGTGTGCTTTGCTTCCTACAGCGCGGCAGCGTTGACATGTCTGCTTATTATAAGCAACCTTTGACTTGTTTTTTTCTGTAAAGTCACTTGCAAATACATGACTGGTAGTTGCAGGTTGATGTTTTTTTGGGCTTGTTTCTAAAGTGTACAGTATAGTTGCTTATTTGGACTTGCTTCCTAATGTTGTTTAAACCAGTGGTTCCCACATTTCTTCACGTCAAGGAACCCCAGATTAATATGTAATTGTCCACAGACATCCATCTGAAAATATTTTGTGCCTTTTTTATTAAAACGTTAAAATATATTCAAAATATTTCGATTTATTCTCAATGTGTTTTTAAATAACATATGTACAACCTCACAATGTGTCGCTGTGAGCTTGTAGATAGTTGGTGCATGTATAGTTAGATGGTGAAAGATCTATAAAAATGTAACAAGGAAAAAAAATCACTGTGCACAATTATTCCTTCGCTAAGTCCCTCCCCAACCCGTCCCTCCCCAATAGACACGTTAGCAGCGAGCTACAGTAGGAGACAGGGCAAGCTGTCCTTCTCCCCCATAGAGATGCATGCTAAATGACGGGATTTCTCCATATAAATAATCGATCATTTCAGTAGCAAGAGCATCCCAGAGTCTAATTTGTCTTTTGGGTCACAGGCTAAAAAGTTTGGAACCACTGAACCAATGAACAAAAAAAACATTGCATGGATGCACCTGGGACGTATCCTCAGTGATGTATCCTAAGGTCATCATCACCTGGGACGTATCCTCAGTGATGTATCCTAAGGTCATCATCACCTGGGACGTATCCTCAGTGATGTATCCTAAGGTCATCATCACCTGGGACGTATCCTCAGTGATGTATCCTAAGGTCATCATCACCTGGGACGTATCCTCAGTGATGTATCCTAAGGTCATCATCACCTGGGACGTATCCTCAGTGATGTATCCTAAGGTCATCATCACCTGGGACGTATCCTCAGTGATGTATCCTAAGGTCATCATCACCTGGGACGTATCCTCAGTGATGTATCCTAAGGTCATCATCACCTGGGACGTATCCTCAGTGATGTATCCTAAGGTCATCATCACCTGGGACGTATCCTCAGTGATGTATCCTAAGGTCATCATCACCTGGGACGTATCCTCAGTGATGTATCCTAAGGTCATCATCACCTGGGACGTATCCTCAGTGATGTATCCTAAGGTCATCATCACCTGGGACGTATCCTCAGTGATGTATCCTAAGGTCATCATCACCTGGGACGTATCCTCAGTGATGTATCCTAAGGTCATCATCACCTGGGACGTATCCTCAGTGATGTATCCTAAGGTCATCATCACCTGGGACGTATCCTCAGTGATGTATCCTAAGGTCATCATCACCTGGGACGTATCCTCAGTGATGTATCCTAAGGTCATCATCACCTGGGACGTATCCTCAGTGATGTATCCTAAGGTCAAATGTAACGAGGAAAAAAAATCACTGTGCACAATTATCCCTTCGCTAAGTCCCTCCCCAACCCGTCCTTGTCCAATAGACACGTTAGCAGCGAGCTAGGAGACAGGGCAAGCTGTCCTTCTCCCCCATAGAGATGCATGTTAAATGACGGGATTTCTCCATATAAATAATCGATCATTTCAGTAGCAAGAGCATCAACATGTCTTCTAAATCTAGTCAACCAGGCCTGCAGTAGGCTATGCACTGCATGGGCACATTTTAAATAAACTAGAAATACGAGGAAATGACAGAGGGAGAAATCAACTTTTAACGACCACCGGACAGGAGTTTTCATGTTGCACGGTAAGGCCTAGTTCACACCTACACAACAAATGTTCGGTCCGTGTGTGATGCCTGATTGCTTTTTGATTGCTGCTCCAATTCATTTTCAATGGGAGTCACATGGTTTGACCAAACATTTTTGTTTGATGAGGGGGGAGCATTCAGCAATCAGCGATCAAACACAAATGTTTGATCAAACCATGTGACTCCCATTGGAAAAGCATTGTGGTGGCCCAAAAAAACAAAAAAACGACCAAACATTGCTTGATTGGTGTTTGGTACGTGTGAATGAGGCCTAAGACTACGGTCATTAGTATTATTGCCATCACCTGGGTGGGTCAGTCGTGTAACTTTCTCGAGGTTAAGCCGTGTATATGTTCAACAACAAAGCCATGCAAAATAACATTGACCGCTATGAGGTGGCGAAAGCTTGACCTGCATAGCAACAGTTGCTAAACTATTTTTTGGCATTGGACAATCGCTTTTTGGGGTGAAATTTAGCGAAGGGCTAATTCCCGGGAACATACATTGACACACTATTATACTCTGGAGATTTCTATTAATCTTCTGGAAATTATAGTCATGCATGGTCCAGTTTTTGACAAATTCACTCTCAAGTCTCGACACTAGAAGCACTTTGCTATACAGTATAAGCATTGGGTATAAGGGTGGTATAAGGGTGGTGCAGTTCAATTAAGACATATTCTCATTACCACTCTTCATTTATTTTTATTACATTTTTGCTTCTTTTACTTTTCCAGTGTTGTGAGCTCGTGCCCACACATTTATAACATAATTGGCAGATCCCTTCTTACAGTGATTGAAAACCTGCTCTGCCTTGCATGGTTCGATGATTACAATTAAGTGACGGAAGCAAGTTTTTGAGGGGCGCTGCTAGTGAACTCCTATATGCCCAGCTCTCCGGGTTTGTGTGAACACAACCATTGGCTGATGATTGGCTGATCACCCCATAAGTGATGATTTGATTGGCCTGAGCAAAGAACATATTGAGGATAAAAGTGAGGGCAGGAAAGTGAAGGCGCCACAAGTGATTGGCCCGGATCCGACATTTGAGATGATTTGATTGGCTGAGCACGGAATGTGATGTATGATGATAAGAGCTCCCCTCACTTCACACAAGTGTGATTTTTGCCAGGTGAAGCCTGGCCTATTGGGAATGGGAATACAAGCCAGAGTCTGCAACGCCCTATGGCAACACTGCAGTAGGTTACGGTATAACTCTACAGCAGCTAATAGTATCAGCTAACTGGAGCTACAGAACAAAACACAGTGATTGCACAAAAGCACATTGGAAACTAACGCAAACAACGGTCGTGAGGTTGTCAAAGAGAAATACGTTTAAAATAAATATATATATATAGAAAAAAAACCTGGAGAGTTCTTGTTTTTATTTTAGCACTGCTGCAGTAGGTAGTAGCTATCCCGCCTCTAGCTGCTGCTGATTGGCCAGGCCGTTTTGTGGCCGGAGCATCAAGTCTGCCTGAGAGTTCCCAGATGGGAGCAGGAGGGGGGAACCCAGTGTACTCTCTGCTGCCCCATCTGGCGGAGTCAGGTTACAGTAGGAGAGCTTGTGCCAGAAAATATCATATTAGTTAAAAAAAAAAGAAAAAAAAAGACTGCTCTCTCCCCTGTGGTCTTGTTGAAAGATGGCCTCCACCTCTCAGGACGTTAGGGTTTAATTAGGAATTGAGACTTCAGACAGACAGGACCATGCAGAGAGCTGCTGATAGAGCTGGCACACTGTCGCTCACACCTTCACACAGAACACACTGTCGCTCACACCTTCACACAGAACACACTGTCGCTCACACCTTCACACAGAACACACTGTCGCTCACACCTTCACACAGAACACACTGTCGCTCACACCTTCACACAGAACACACTGTCGCTCACACCTTCACACAGAACACACTGTCGCTCACACCTTCACACAGAACACACTGTCGCTCACACCTTCACACAGAACACACTGTCGCTCACACCTTCACACAGAACACACTGTCGCTCACACCTTCACACAGAACACACTGTCGCTCACACCTTCACACAGAACACACTGTCGCTCACACCTTCACACAGAACACACTGTCGCTCACACCTTCACACAGAACACACTGTCGCTCACTCCTTCACACAGAACACACTGTCGCTCACACCTTCACACAGAACACACTGTCGCTCACACCTTCACACAGAACACACTGTCGCTCACACCTTCACACAGAACACACTGTCGCTCACACCTTCACACAGAACACACTGTCGCTCACACCTTCACACAGAACACACTGTCGCTCACACCTTCACACAGAACACACTGTCGCTCACACCTTCACACTGTCGCTCACACCTTCACACAGAACACACTGTCGCTCACACCTTCACACAGAACACACTGTCGCTCACACCTTCACACAGAACACACTGTCGCCCACACCTTCACACAGAACACACTGTCGCTCACACCTTCACACAGAACACACTGTCGCTCACACCTTCACACAGAACACACTGTCGCTCACACCTTCACACAGAACACACTGTCGCTCACACCTTCACACAGAACACGCTGTCGCTCACACCTTCACACAGAACACGCTGTCGCTCACACCTTCACACAGAACACACTGTCGCTCACACCTTCACACAGAACACACTGTCGCTCACACCTTCACACAGAACACACTGTCGCCCACACCTTCACACAGAACACACTGTCGCTCACACCTTCACACAGAACACACTGTCGCTCACACCTTCACACAGAACACACTGTCGCTCACACCTTCACACAGAACACGCTGTCGCTCACACCTTCACACAGAACACGCTGTCGCTCACACCTTCACACAGAACACGCTGTCGCTCACACCTTCACACAGAACACACTGTCGCTCACACCTTCACACAGAACACGCTGTCGCTCACACCTTCACACAGAACACACTGTCGCTCACACCTTCACACAGAACACGCTGTCGCTCACACCTTCACACAGAACACGCCGTCGCTCACACCTTCACACAGAACACGCCGTCGCTCACACCTTCACACAGAACACGCCGTCGCTCACACCTTCACACAGAACACACTGTCGCTCACACCTTCACACAGAACACGCCGTCGCTCACACCTTCACACAGAACACACTGTCGCTCACACCTTCACACAGAACACACTGTCGCTCACACCTTCACACAGAACACACTGTCGCTCACACAGAACACAGAACACACTGTCGCTCACACCTTCACACAGAACGCACTGTCGCTCACACCTTCACACAGAACACACTGTCGCTCGCACCTTCACACAGAACACACTGTCGCTCACACCTTCACACAGAACACACTGTCGCTCACACCTTCACACGGAACACACTGTCGCTCACACCTTCACACGGAACACACTGTCGCTCACACCTTCACACGGAACACACTGTCGCTCACACCTTCACACGGAACACACTGTCGCTCACACCTTCACACGGAACACACTGTCGCTCACACCTTCACACGGAACACACTGTCGCTCACACCTTCACACAGAACACACTGTCGCTCACACCTTCACACAGAACACACTGTCGCTCACACCTTCACACAGAACACACTGTCGCTCACACCTTCACACAGAATATGCTCTCGCCGTCTGTTTTACTTGATCCTGTCCTTCCCCTTTCATCTCAAAGGCATCGTGCCACGCCCCATAGAAATACGATCTGTTACAAGTAAAAGTCCGTAATTCAAAACATACTTGAGTAAAAGTACAAAAGTATTGGTATCAAAATGTAGGCTACTAAAGTATAAAGTATATTCATTATGCAGAACGTCCCATTTCAAGTTTTCAAATGCATAAAGATCTACAAGCTTGCAGATTGGCTATTTTCAAATGGCCGAAGGGGTTGAGGTGGTTAAATGTATGTTAAAAAATAATCAAAATCTTCAAAGTAACTAAAGTTTTTAAATAAATGTAGTGGAGTAAAAGTACAATATTTGGATCTGAGATGTAGTGGAGTAGAAGTACTGGAAATTGGAAATACTCAACTATAGTGCAACTTCCTCAAAATTGTACTTGACACATTTCGAGCCAGTCCTGTACATGTATGGACTATAAAACCCAGCACTTTAATGCCAATCTCGTGTATGTACGTGTTACGATCTTTATAGTATAACTATAACTATATCTATGTTATATTTACCACATAGGGAGCCGCCATCTTGATGCGGACAAAAAAACGAATGGACCGTTGCATATAGCAATTAGGCGTGCTCCATAGACTCCTGTAATGGAGGCGATCTTTAGCAGCGTTTATCTCCGAATTGAGGCTCAGATGAGGTGATATGAGGTGAGGCACAATGCTAGGAGGTCAATAAAAAAGTAGCACGAGGCTCCGGTTAGCAGATTAGCATGTTTCATGCTAGTGAAGGGTCAGATCGAGCAACGGAAACAGCATTGGCTAATACTTGCGGTTCAAGAGCCGAGGTCACAAGGTCCTCTTTTTGTAGTTTTTTGTAGTTTTTGCCTGGCACGGGTAAAAGGGGCGCCCAAGAACCGCCTGGCATTTAATGTGTTGTACAGTACTTAAGCAAATGTAGTTTACATCTCTCTTAGTTACTTTCCACCACTGGAACAATTTTGCACTTGGTCTGCTTTGAATGCAACCTCCACAAGAGGCAGCACTGAAGCCATGTGGGTAAATGAGTCATGGAAGTGAAAGTGAACAAAGGAATGGGCCTTGATGCAGGCTATAGCCCTGGTCCAGGAATGGGCCTTGATGCAGGCTATAGCCCTGGTCCAGGTTCTCAATGGGCCTTGATGCAGGCTATAGCCCTGGTCCAGGTTCTCAATGGGCCTTGATGCAGGCTATAGCCCTGGTCCAGGAATGGGCATTGATGCAGACTATAGCCCTGGTCCAGGTTCTATAGCCCAGGCTATAGCCCTGGTCCAGGAATGGGCCTTGATGCAGGCTATAGCCCTGGTCCAGGAATGGGCCTTGATGCAGGCTATAGCCCTGGTCCAGGAATGGGCCTTGATGCAGGCTATAGCCCTGGTCCAGGAATGGGCCTTGATCCAGGCTATAGCCCTGGTCCAGGTTCTCACCCTAACCCTAACCCAAAGGAATGGGCCTTGATGCAGGCTATAGCCCTGGTCCAGGTTCTCACCAACAGGCCTTGATGCAGGCTATAGCCCTGGTCCAGGTTCTATAGCCCAGGCTATAGCCCTGGTCCAGGAATGGGCCTTGATGCAGGCTATAGCCCTGGTCCAGGTTCTATAGCCCAGGCTATAGCCCTGGTCCAGGAATGGGCCTTGATGCAGGCTATAGCCCTGGTCCAGGTTCTCAATGGGCCTTGATGCAGGCTATAGCCCTGGTCCAGGTTCTCAATGGGCCTTGATGCAGGCTATAGCCCTGGTCCAGGAATGGGCCTTGATGCAGGCTATAGCCCTGGTCCAGGTTCTCACCAACGGGCCTTGATGCAGGCTATAGCCCTGGTCCAGGTTCTCACCAACGCCCTTGATGCAGGCTATAGCCCTGGTCCAGGTTCTCACCAACGCCCTTGATGCAGGCTATAGCCCTGGTCCAGGTTCTCACCAACGCCCTGCCAGGAAAGCCTTTGCGTGCACACCCACAAAATATTCCACTGCCGTGCGAGGGGTCCAACTTTAGCACAAATAAACTAAACTACTTTGCTACTCGCCATAACAAAGAGAGTTTTGTGTTATTGGAAGTCCATTTCTCCAGGATGGGAAGCATCTCAGGACCCCCAGCTTCTCTGTATAATAATTAGGCCTATCCTGGGCCATGGCTCAGTGGTCCAGGCACCTTGGCTGGTAATCCAGTCTGCCAGTGTGCCGCGGGTTCGACTCCCGATCCCGACGGCCTTTACTGCATGTCTTCCCCCCATCTCTCTCCCCATTTCCTGTCAGCCTACTGTCTGTCCCTCCATAAAAAAATATAAAATAAAGGCGAAAGCCACAAAAAAAAAACATTTAAAAAAATAAATAATTAGGCCTATATATTTTGTTTCTGGTGCAGAAAGTAAAATATGTCCGCCAGACATGGATCTGACCAGATCTGTACAGGGCGCTCTTAAAAAAAATTGTATTTTATGCCCAAAAAGAACATCATACAGAGAAGCTGGGTTCCTGAGAGGCTTCCCAGCCTGGAGAACAGACTTTCACCAACACAAAACAGGCTTTGTTTGGATGAGTAGTAGAGTAGGCTTTCCTGGCAGGGGCGTTAGTGTGAACTGCACTGGACCAGGGCCAGATGCACTGGACCAGGGCCAGATGCACGAGGCATACTTCACACGGAACACCTCTTCTCTTCCATGGCGTTAATCTTTCATTTTGATCTCTCTCTGCGTTTGTTCGTTCGTCGTCTCTAGCTCGCACTCTCTCTCACCTTTTAAGAAGAACATCTAACCGCTCTCTCTCGCTCTGGGAATCTTTTACTCTGCTGTTTGACATATTCAGCCAGCCCGGATCTAGCTATATCTCTCTCACGCACGCACGCCCAGTCAGTGTGTCTCTGCCCCTAGCTCTCTCTCTCTCCGACTTAAATCTTTCAAATCCTCTCATCCTTTCATTCATCCTTCACTCTGAGCCTTACATCTGGCAAAGGTTCCGCTGCCTGCCACAGGTTCTTTTCTCCTCCATCCCTTTTTACCCATCTAGTGTCGAGTTCTGTTATTCCACTCATATGTGGATTGTGTGTCATATAACCTGATAACCACAGCAGCTATGCAGGTCAGTGCAGGAGAGCTGTGATACATGACCCATAATACCCGGACGGAAGACTTAATCGTCCACCACCACTGGGCAGTAGAGATAGTTCAGCTAATACCACCATAGACTCTCGTTCTATTTCGCTTGTAGTAGAAGTCCACTTCCACCTGGAGCTCGATAACCGATACCCGAAAAAAATCCGATAACAAGCTTATTGAGTACCCGTTATCAATAAGCCTTAGGCTTATCAAGCCTGTTATCGAGCATAGCGGCCCATGACGTCATGTTTAAACAATCAAGACAAGGGGCGATCAAGAAATAAATCTAATCATCCATGCTGGCACAAACATGTCGGCCTGAAAGTGCACCTGCCGACAAAATTACGCTTCTAAAGTGGTTTCTTTAATATTATTTTATTGGTAAAAAGGTAAATTGCCTTCCGTCTATTAGAACAGTTCTGTATTTTGAAGGCCCTAGTAAAAGATACTGGTTTTGGCCTGGGCCATGGCTCAATGGTCCAGGCACCTTGGCTGGTAATCCAGTCTGGCAGTGTGCCGCGGGTTCGACTCCCGAACCCGATGGCCTTTACTGCATGTCTTCCCCCCATCTCTCTCCCCATTTCCTGTCAGCCTACTGTCTGTCCCTCCATAAAAAATATAAAATAAAAGGTGAAAGCCACAAAAAAACATAGGAAAAAAAAAAAGATACTGGTTTTGTTCAGAATTTAATGTCTCCCGTCTCTCCACAAAATAATAGAAAATGCTTGATAGTGGGCTCGATAAGAACCTGGCTCGATAAGAACCTGGCTCGATAAGAACCTGGCTCGATAAGCCTGACCGATAAGGTGCTCGTTATCAATACAAATTAACGAGCTCCATCCCTACTTCCACCTCCCCAAAATAAGCAGCTATCACGGAGCGGCTAAAGCTAATGTCAACATCGTCTACTCTCTTTAGGAAGCATTAATGTTTTAAATCGGGTGGCGACGTGGATGTACATACTATTGAGCGCGTGACATCATCATCAAACCAGGAAGTTATGCAGGAACGCCTACTAAGTGGCAAAAAACTACTTTCTGGCCTTGACAGCTCATACATCCACACAGAAAAGTCATATCTGATTGCATTAAACAACATTAAACGATGTTAAACTCACTTTGCCTGTTGCTTTGCCACTCGATGTGCCATTCACTTTAAGCATGCGCATACTCTCTATACGAGAAAAAGGCCTATAGAAACGCCTCCAGGCCTCTCCATTGCGCCTGCATCAAGTTGCAGGCAAAGCCAATCGAGGCGAGAGAGCTACCGATCAAACGGGAGCCTTGATTTGCGATAAGTCAAAATGTTGCTGTTTGCATTTCTGTCTAATAAAGTAATCAATCAATCAATCAATCAATGCAGGCTCTCTTCGACAACAAAGGGTTACCGAGGACCTTCCATAACCTGACACTTCCCGGAGCCTGTGAAGTCATGTGATGTTGTGCAATTCATGGAATTTATTTAAATTTGAGCTTTTTTTAAATTATTTGTTTTAAATGTTTGTTTTTTTTGGCTTTCGCCTTTATTTTATACATTTTATGGAGGGACAGACAGTAGGCTGACAGGAAATGGGGAGAGAGATGGGGGGTAAGACATGCAGTGAAGGCCGTCGGGATCGGGAGTCGAACCCGCGGCACACTGCCAGACTGGATTACCAGCCAAGGTGCCTGGACCACTGAGCCATGGCCCAGGCCAGCTTTTTTTTATTGATGAAATGATTTCATTATTTACTCGCGCCCCTTCATCCTGCGACCCACAATTGAATCCCCATCGATGGGCTGTTTGGTGTTTCCGCAGCACGGCGACGGTTCACTGAGTTCTTGCAAAGTTGCATATAGTGGAACAGAGCCACTAACCCATTTACACCTAAGGCTTCTGAATCCTAAGTTTTCTGAAAAACCCATGTTTCTATGTCAGTGGTGCTCAACCTTTTTCATGTCAAGGACCCCCAGAATTATCTGTATTTGGCTGCGGAAAACGCTCCGAAAAGATTTGTGCCACATTTCCGCGATTTTTCAAAAATAGCAGATCTACAAGCTCGTAGCACCAAGTGCCGCGCTATGAGCTTGTAGATCTGCAATTTTTCAACAGCTAAAGTATAACATATATAATGCTTAAAACACCAAAAGGCGTTCCCATCCTGAATGGACTAACAAAGACCTCAGAGCAGCTTGGTCCAGAGTCCAGACCCACATACGGTGCCAACCTGCTGGGCCATGGCAGAGACAGAGCTGGCCCAGGGTCAGCTGTTATGTCCCACTCCACTCCCACCCAGGCTGTTGTGTTGTGTCCTCAACCTGACTTTGTTGTTGCCACACACAGCGCCAACCTGGCTGTGTGGCAGTGCTGTAAATTAACTACGTATACATTTACCTATAAGTACAGTATTTATAGGTACAATTTTGAGCTATTGGTACTTTACTTGAGTATTTTCAATTTCCAATACTTTTACTTCTACAGTACTCCACCACCATCTCAGAGGACAAATATTGGACTTTTACCCCACTATATTTATTTAAAAACTTTAGTTATACTAGTTACTTTGTAGCTTTTCATCATTATAAAAAAGAAAAGAAAAAAAATGCATTACCCACTTCAGCTCTATTATACATTTTGGCTATTTGAAAATAGCCGATCTACAAGCTCACAATGCGTCGCATTTATACATTTGAAAACTTGAAATAGGACATTCTGCATAATGAGTACGTTATACTTTTGGCATATACTTCAAGTACAGTTTGATACTAATAATATTGTACTTTTACTCAAGTAAACTTTGAATTCCGGACATTCACTTGTAACGGAGTAGTTGTACATTGCAGTATTGATCAGTGTTGTTTTTGGCAGCGAAATTTGATTTTAGTTTTAGTCATAGTCTTTTGAATAGTTTTCACTTAGTTTTAGTCACATTTTAGTCACCTGGAATGTTTTAGTGTTAGTCTAGTTTTAGTCGACTAAATGTCATGAGATTTTAGTCGACTAAATCTACGGTTGATTTAGTCGACTAAAATGTATTTTGGCGGGGCTTGATGCCGTCGTAATGACTGTTTTTACACTTGCTGAAAATAGCCGATCTACAAGCTGTGTAAAATGACTTATACTGGATATCTTGTCCACTAGTCCCTTCCTAACATTTTAGTCTAGTTTTTATTTGTTGACGAAATTGTTGATATATTTAGTCTTAGTTTTAGTCATCATAGATTAGTTTTTATTTAGTTTCTATTTATTTTTTGTCAATGAAAAAAGGTAGTCGACGAACATTTTTTGTTTAGTTTTAGTCGACGAAAACAACACTGGTATTGATACATGTTTTACTTAAGTAAAACATGTGAGTACTTTTTCCACTACTGCTGTGTGGGCTCAGAAATCCTGGTGGGGTTGTTTATTACTGCCATGCTGGAGAGCTGCTAAGCATGTGTGAAGAGATGAGTTGATTGGTACGTAATTAACTAGTATGATACACATACCCTGCTGCGCGTGTGT